>NC_056731.1:257471265-257566265 GCF_019279795.1 Protopterus annectens | reverse complement strand
CCTGCAACATCATCAGAAGATCCCTGGCCAGCTCTAATGCATTTACTGTAAAATCCATAATTGCAGGTTTTCATGTGGAATCCACAATATCATGGGATATTTTTATTTTTTGACAAGCAGCTGTGGAGTCTGCAGAATGTTTGCATTAATGTGATGGTGTATTCTGCTGATACTAGTTCATTGCTTTTCATTGTTGTCAGGCACACATTATGTTTTGAAACTATGTGCGGTTGCATGGAGTCCACAATAATTATTCTATGTCATATACATTTGCATGTATGCTTGACTTCAGGTTGTTTTTGGAATTGAGTCCACCCTTAGATAACTGAAGGCCTATGCTTGCATGCTGATCTAGGCTCAACTTTCTTTTGGAATCTGGGAGAATGCATTGAGCAGTGAAAGATTCCACTAGGAGTTATGGAATGGCTTTAATTTTATCTATTGTTAGACACAGCATAAATATTGCATTACAACAAATGTATCTGTTTCACACTAAATTGCAGGTACATTTACTGCAATTCAAAATCACACTATATTGTGTGTACATTCACTGCAAGTGAAAAATAAAACTCAATCAGACTTTGGTGCTGGAGATAGTGTTGTGCTGTCCTTCATGGCTGTTTGCTGCCAAACTGTGCACAGAATAGTTTGTGAATGCAAAATTCTCTGTGATTCTGTGCATGTGTGCAGACGTGTGTGTGTGTGTGTGTGTGTGTGTGTGTGTGTGTGTGTGTGTGTGTGTGTGTGTGTGTGTGTGTGTGATAGTATGGCTATTACTACAGATAACACAAGAGCTCAATGGATGAGTGCCCTCCAGTTGTAGGTGTATAGTGTGATAATTTATGCAGCCCAGCATGTACAGTATTTCCGCACTTATGACATAAGCAATTTTTCATTTTTTTGATAGTAGACAATAAAGTCATTACAGAGTTCATTTTAATTAACATTTATTGTTGCATGTAGTTGCATGGATTTTCAATTTTAGAACCATACATATCAGCATTCTATCTGCCGACAAGGTGACATTAATAAATAACAGCTATTCTCAAAATATCAAAAGTCAGAGTTTTTGCAATAACCAGTACTTCTTTCAAAAAATTAATACAAAACAAAATGAATTGTTTATTAAAATGTTTCCTCACTAACAATTTCTCCGAGATCTCTATCAGTTCGCATTGTGAAGCTAAATGACTCCAAGGAAGATTATCCTACCAGTTTTACTTCTGATAAAGTAAAGGCAGAAACCACCAGAGACATGACAGAACAGAAATGTCAGTGAAATAACTAAAAAACAAATTTGCCAGAATTAAGCTTTATTGATAACATCAGGAAATGTTTCATGTGCAGGAATAAGTTTTAGTTTTCATTCTGGGCATTTGCTGCTTTGTTGTTCTATTAGCAGTTTGAATTTTTCTCTACAATCAAGACGGATTCTACAATAGGATTTTACTTTTTAAACCAAAGCTATATGCATTTTAATAGAGACAAAACACTGGTCCACTTAAATCTTTTTCAAACTCCAGGAACACTGTCTAATTAAATGACTCATTCATAGTCTTACTGTAGGCAACTGGAGATGGCAGTAATCCAACCCTGGACAGGCAGAAGTAGCTTGCTAGCAACGCGTAGCCTTAATCCTAATGAAAGTGAGAATTGTTGAGGTAGAGTTTCCTGGTAGCCTGTCTGGATTGCCTTCCATGTTCAGTGGCTGAGTCATGAACTCTTCAGGGGTTCCTGTTTTTTACAGAAGGGCAGAGTAGTGATCGTGCCCAGACAAGGATGCATTGGACGTTACTATGTGTTTTAAATGTAGTCTGTAATAGTTTTTGCATTGGTGCCTTGACTTCTCTATGTTGTTCTTTCACTGAAACATCTTTAACTGCCTGTATTTATTAAGTCTCACATGGTTTAAGGTTACCACTGACATATCTACCCATTCTGTTATGACCCCATGATACACAGGGACATTGACACTGGATGCCTAAATAAATGTACATTTTCTGACACATACATAAACAAACTGAGTACAAGTGACTTTATACAGTAATATATGATTTTATAGTGGTACATGTAATCAGTGTTCTTCATGGTTCCAGGAATAGTATATGCACGGAGTCAATGGCTATGTGACGCCACATCAGGCACAGTTAACATGTGATGGTGAATTACATGTAAGGTTGGAGAGTAAATATTATTGGCTACATCCCTGGTTATTTGCATATTTAATTACTTAGTATTCTTAGAAAACATTAAATTAAATGTTTCAGGTAGTTGCAAAGCCTTCAGATGGTTGATGTTTTGACACTTGAATTGTAACTGTACTCCTTCAGTTTAATGTAGTCATGGCAATACTACTTGTGAAATAGGGTCACATAGGCAAGCTAGGTATTTGGAAAAGGACATATGGAACATGCTTTGCATCACTTGCCTTAGGTTATCTTACCTTTATTATTATGCATAGTGACATGAATGACATCAGGCAGGGCTTCATACTAAGCATGCCTGTATTCCAAGTCTCTCCTTTCAGTTTATACTCGTTCCATTTTTGAGAGCAATGACTACAATAATCCCTTTGGAAATGGTTTATGAAAAGTAATCCTGCCATGAAGACTTATGTCCTCCCTCATTTGCATATTCAGTCAGAGAAAAAAGCATGCAGGCCTTCTTTTGAAATCACTGCCATGTTCATTATCAGAGTTCTCCTGCCCTAAATGAGAATTGTTTTGGAATTCATCCTCATGTCTGTTATGTATGGTTCCAAAGAGCCTAAGAATATTAGTTATATTAGATATGGCACCAGTAACATCCACCTCGTTTTTTTTTTTTTTGATGAGAGGATCAAAATCATGCGCCAGCTCTATGGAATGACTTGACAATGACCCAGATGACCTGGAATGGCTAGATAGGACTGATGGAGAGTACCCAGTGCTAGGTTTTTCATCCTGACAAAGGGAGTTGGCTTAGTCTGTTGCTGTCCTGACACCTGACTGAGTCTGGATATAAAATCACGCGATGCTTGGAATAAGACAGATGTTTGGCTGACCAAACAGCATGGAGTACTACTAACCAGATTTCATCGGAAGCATAGCATGTATGATAGCACATATGCACTGCGTGAATGGAATTCCAGGCCTAGGTTAGCTACCCATGTTGAAACACCAAGTAGGGTGAGATATAAATTAATAAAAATCTGTAGAGACTCTCCTTCAGAATAGTGGCCTATGAGCCTTGAATCTTCTCTCCTGTTACTGGAGTCAAAGAGTGCCTCCTTCAGAATGGTGGACTATGAGCCTTGAATCTTGTTTCCTGTTACTGGACTCAAGTGCACCCTAGCAGCAGCTAAAATTACTCTGTCACATGGGGGATAAAGGGTCAATGACCACAACAAAGATCATGGGGACAAAATAGCATAACAAAGATCAGTCTCATCTTAAGGATCAGATTAAAGGTAAGGGGTGAATTGGTAGAGCATATAAAATATTGCATGATAACTAAAATAATCAGTCACAGGAGGTTAGAAAAGATCAGGACGAATGACTTGAAAGGCAATTTACAAAGAAACAATGGAAAGACAACTGTATGGATCCCAAGTATGTGACAAAATCCAGAAGAGTTAGGACAGAAGTGTTTGCTAGGTATTTATATACCCAAATCAGAAAATTTTTCCACAAATGCAGGAGGTCTGATAGAAAAGAGGGACATAACTAGGAGCATGTTTTATAAGTGTAACAGTTGGCATATTTTAAATATTCCCTACAGAATGCTCTGTCAGAAATGTTGGAAGAGCAAATGGCTTTAACTAAGGAAATGATTATTTTGAGCTGGGACACAGGATCGCAATGGCCTATTTATAGTAAGGTCTTAATAAGTTTACTGCTGTTGGCTGCCAGAAAAACAATGACTAGAAAATAAAATACAAAACAAAATCAAAACAACTATAATTGAATTACTGGATATCGCAAATAAGATAAAAGAGTTAGATATTTGGTCTTGAGAAAAGGGAAGGAGGAAATTACATAGGAATAAATGGAACTTGTGGGAACAGGACATGCTAAGTAATGTTCAGGAGGATGAGTCAGGTTTAAGGAAAGGCAGGAACTGGGCAATTTATATAGTGCTGGAGTGAATAAATTGCTAAAAAGAAAGAAAACGTATGAATATAACAAATGTTAACACCGTTTCTTTGCTTTTTTTTCTAATACATGCATGCCTGGGCCTTAAGTGATAATTTAATAAAGTGTTTAAAAAAAGGTATTGGCACATATTTACATAAAAACACAGTATCAAATCATCGTATCGCAACCAGTGACAAAATAACACAGGAGATTGGGGGGCACATGTCCCTCCAATATCACAACACTTGCACTGTTTGTAACCCCAACATTCAAGGACCTATCAATTGTCCTGATTTTTCTGTTTGTTGCAGCCATGAGAGAATGCCAGTTCTCATACTGTTATATGTGCTAATTCACCCACCAGCTTGAGAAAACTCCACCTAACCACTGGCACCTTTTCTCTTCTTGTCTGGTGATTTTTGCCTAGTGCCTGCTGACCATCAAAATTCCTATAAGTTGGACACTGCCCATAGGTCCTCTTATCAGGAAATCAAATCAGAATGAGAAATGTGCAGAAGAGGGACTTTCATTTATGTAGCCATAAGGAAACTTAATTTCCCTCACCCACACCCTGCCAATGAGGATATTTGTAATGTCCAAACCCCACACCTACAGAGGGGAATGTGTCATCTGTGTCATTGTGAAGGCCTATAATGTGTCTCCCATGCAACTGAATGCTCTCCCACACACCCACATTGTAGGAACCCACCAGGATGTGGATTGCCGAGCATAACAGCCCACCATCAGATCACACATTTGCATTACAACCCAACCTCCATGGGATTTTTTGCCCCATCCTTTCAACATCAGGTTGCTCATGCCCATTGTTCCCTCTGAGGGAATTGAACGCGGATCACTTGGTCTGCACTCAGGGATTTATCACTCTACACCTCCAAATCTGACATCCACTCACACCTTCTCACTTGCAACCACCTGAACCCCCACCCCCAAAGAGAGCTCAATGGAAAATGAACAACTCATCCCCACCCCACCAGTATGGCAAATCATGGAGGCAGAACCAGACCTGAAGACAATGAAATCAGTATTAAATCTGACAGATGAAAACATGGACATTAATGGTTTTATGCATGAACATCAGTGAACAATCATCACAAACACTGAGGGAGATTTAAAGTGCACAATGTCACTACACAAAGTATTCTTGTGCATAGTGTTGATTTTTTTGCTAAAGGGTTGTCATTTGTGCCTACTAGAAAAGTTAATATAGCTAATGTATTAATGGATTTCAAACAGTATGTTAAAGTTAAATTTTAGTATTATGTTTAGCAAACTCTCAACAGCAATGACAGGTTTAAGAGTATCTAGTACATGTAACTCCCTACTGCACCTAGTGTTATAGTTGTTTGAAAAAATATCTGAATTAGATCTGAGAAATATGTTGAATGATAGAAAATAAAAAAATGTATATAACACTACTAAGAAGGAATGGATTGAACTTCAACACATTAAGAATAATAACATTCAAATCATGAAACCAGGTAAGGGGGGTGTTTTAGTCATGATGGAAAAAATAGATTATATACATAGAATGATTTTAATCTTATATGAGGACACCTATGATCAAGTGTCCAAGAATGAACTCAATATACTGTACAACAGAATTAGAGTTCAACTGAATGACAAATTTATAGAACAACATATAACTATAGATTACTTTAATTACTTAAGCACTGTGAGTCTAAGGGTACCCACTATATTTGGAGTGCCAAAATTCCATAAAAACTTGAACAACCCTCCCATGTAACCTATAGTGGATGACCATGGCTCCATTACTTATGCAAGTGCAAAATACCTTGATGAAAAACTTAAAGGGTATGTGGAGCTGGAAGAACATGTCTGCAAGACCTCATGGGACTTCCTAAGCAAAATGAATAACCTGGAATACAAAAAGGATGATATTTCCATTACAGTTGATGTAAAGGACTTGTACACTGTAATACCATGTGGGACCAGAATACAATGATTCAAGGACTATTTGTATAGAAAAGCTGTGTGGACAAAAATAATTTATACGAAGAACTTTTAGAGATAGTCCTGAAAAATAATTATATTCTCTTTGAGGGGGGATACTTCCTATAAAAGAAAGGAGTGGCAGTGGTTCCACCTATGGTTCATTGTTTGCTAGTATAATAATGATTCAGTGGGAATATAATTTTTTGTTTAATAATAAACACATGGACTCCTGCAGTTTTTATATAAGGTACCTGGATGATATCTTTTTGGTTTGGAGAGATAGTAGAGAAAAAAATAATACCATTCCTGGAAAACATTAATAAGAGTACTGACTTCCTCAAATTTACAGATGAAATAGGAGATGATAAAAAAGGATGATAAAATAGCTTACTTAGGTATATGGCTGGAGAAATACAAACCAAACAGGAGGTACATCCAAATTTTCATAAAGCCAACTTATTCTAATGTTAATTCTCACCCTATGACACAAGAAAGAGTCGTAGGAATGAGTCAATTTGCACGTGCAGCTGGTTTGAGTAAACTGGAAACACACTTCATGGATGAATTCCATATACTGAAGGAAATGTTTATTAGAGAGGGTACCCAGAAACAATGTTGAACAACGTAATGCTTGAGGTTGCTAACAAAGGGGATAATAAACATTTTGCCCCTATCTTAAATAATAAAACCCATGAGGAGACGGCTATGATGGAGTGGCATGTAACTCATGCAAGTCGTATGTATAGAAATGCCTTTATCATTACTTTCACCATAGACAGTGAGATAATAAGGTGGATACTAAACAAAAACTGGAATATAATAAAGGAAGATATTTTGGTGAAAGACAAAATGAGGGACAAACCATTGATAGTATATAGGAAAGGTACTAGTATGAAAAATATCTTTCAGAAAGAGAAAGCAAACATACCCAGTAGGGACCCAAGGATGAATAAATGTGGGCATTGTAATTATTGTAAATTTATAAAAACATGTGAAAGTTTTGTTATTAATGCACAAAGTTTTAACGTACAAGGGAAATTTAATTGTGATAGCACAGGTGTTGTGTATGCAGCAGTATGCCAAACATGCCCTGGATTCTATATAGGAAAGAATGAGCGTAAACTGAAAGAAAGGATTTATGAACATCTATATGAAAAAAAAAACAAAACAATAAATGCTCTGTTTAAACATATACAGGAAAATCCTGGGCATGGGTTTAAATTCTATGCTATTGCTTACCCCGTCTCAATACTAATCAATCGAACCATAGTAGAAGCTAAACTTCCCACCATCTGAAAAATATCCTATGTAATCCCACTTCACAAAGGAGGCAGCTCTACTGAATTCTCCAGTTATAGGCCAATAGCTATACTCTCTCCACTTGCAAAGATTATGGAAAAATGTATTCATAGACAATTCATGCACCACCTAATCCAAAATCGCCTTATGGCAGACACTCAGCTTGGCTTCCGTCCTCATCACAGCACTACTTCAGCCCTCCTAGCCTTTACTAACACCATAAACCATAATCGCAACAATAGTTATATATCCTCAGCCCTCTTTTTGGATCTTTCCAAGGCATTCGATATGGTTGATCACCAACTTTTAATCCACACCCTGCAAACATTCTGTCTAGATACTGGAGCCCTCCAATGGTTTCAATCCTACCTGAATGGTCGACAGCAGGCTGTCCTCTGGCAGAACAAAGTCTCTAACCTTCTACCTAACACCCTCGGAGTACCATAAGGCTCTATACTAGGGCCCTTACTGTTCTCCTTCTTCATTAACGACCTTTATACTGTCATCCCAAAAGTCAGCTGTATCCGATATGCTGATGACTCTACTCTGATTTGCTCAGCCACATCTCCATTAGAGTTATGGTCAGCTACCCAGACCACCTTTAATACAATAGAAAACTGGCTTTCTGAACATTGTCTGATCCTAAATCCCAAAAAAACTAAAATGCTGTTATTTTCACCAACACGTAGGTCTACCGCTTTCACCTTTACCATAAAATCAAATGATGGCACAATAATCTCCCCTGACCCATCTACAAAACTATTAGGTGTCATCATAGACAATAATCTCAAATTTGACCTACATGTTAACCAAACTATCAAAACCATCAATAAAAAACTAGGGTCACTTTACAGAATAAAAGCCTTCCTAACCCCTCCAGCTAAAATTGCCATAGCTCGTTCTCACCTTCTTTCAACCCTTCTGTATGCATCCCTCTACTCTCGAATTTGAACAAGACTGTCCTTAACAAACTCTCAATTTGCTACAACCACATTGCCAGGTTTGCCACTGAGCTGCCTTTTAGGACACATCATTGCATCAATCTAAATCAGCTTGGTTGGCTTGTACTACCTAGCCTAATCCAGTATAACCAACTGATTATGGCCTATAAAATCCTCTATAATCCGGACAATACTCCTGCACTTAAAAATATTATCACCCCTATAACAATCCTAGACCGCTTGATCCTCTAACAAACTACTAATTCAGACTAGCAAAATTAATAACACAGCCGGTGATTCTCTCTTTGCAAACTCTGTAAGTAGATCCTGGAACTCACTTCCAGCTGATATTACCTTACTTTCCACATTAGGTCAATTTAAAACTAGACTCAAACAACATTTGTCACTTAACTGGCTATGTCAATGTATCAAGCCTGGCTAACTCGAATGTGTAAAAATCTGTTAACCAGTTTACTGTGTAATTTAATTTAATCCCGACTTGTGCTCAGGACTAACTTTAACCTGTGGAACTTGTTTAACTTGCTTACTTATGTAATCTCTGTAAATAATCTGTTTGTAATATGTAATGCTGGTATTATGTAATGCTGTATCTGCTTACCCTTGGAGCTTTTCTCCCCGGGCCTCCGCTGAAAACGGACATGCATCCAGTCAGACTATCCCGGTCAACAAATGTAAAATAAAATAAAAATAAATAAAAAATTCACAATATTGGAAAAGTAGGTTGCAATGTAATGGGGGGGGGGGGCTGGCTACTACAGCTGGAAAAATAGAACTGTACGATCAACTATAGTTAAATGAAGTAAGCTGGCCAGAACTGAATGAACACACTTCAATAGCCTGTTTATTAAAACTAAAAGCATGGTCAAGATAAATCATGTTTTGGTTTGTTGAATGAACTATAAGGACAATATATTTTAAGTGCTTTTTGTGGTTTTAATACATATTTTTAAGGAATTTTTATATCCCTTAAGTAATGTGAAGTATTTCATGCTGCAAAGATGAAATGGCTCTTTAAATCTTTGAATCTTTTGAATCTGACATTGAGACTGGTAAATTATGTGATTTAATGGGTGTATATTAGGAGGAACCTTTTAATTTTGAACTATCTGATCGTCTTTTTATTTTAAGATGAAAGAGCTTATCTCATAAATAAAAGTTTGTAATAAAAGTTTGTAGCAGCACTTGAGTTGTTCACAGCAATGAATGGGAAGTTGCAAACATGGAAAAAGGTTGGCCTAAAAAAGCACTAAAATACACTATAAAGTATCTAAAACCCCATGAATGCTGGGGACCTAGCTCCTAGCCCCACAGCCTAATTCAATATTTTCCTCTAGCAAAGCAAATATATCACCAGAAAACAATTAGCTTCTTCAAGCAATCTTCTGGCCTCCCTTAGATGACATTAATAGCTGAACTACCGCAAGTGTTCAGTGCATTACCAGTATTTAAATGTCGGTGTTGCATCCGTGGTGAAATGAAACACTATGATGCTCCATGTATGACATAAACTGCAACAGCAAGCAGTTTATTACAGTCTAAAAAATTAAAGTTGAGTGGGGCACCAGATCAGGGGATGGCACCGGGCACAAGAAGAGCTAGCTACACCCCTATAGATATTTTCTGCTCTCTACTTGAAATATACATTTCCTGAAGAAATTGAAAACTCTGCACTGGTGGCTTCTTTAAATCCTAATACTTACAATTTAAAATTATATATCTAATGTTCATATACTATTTATTGTGCAAGTAGTTAGCTAGACGATGATGTCATTCATTGTATGTAAGTGACCAGGTACTCTTCCTATACACATAGAACTGCTGTGCTGCTGAGCAAGGCATTACTGACAGCAGTAGCACTAAAACAGTGCACAGTAGCTGAGGAAAAAGGTCAGTATGTGGTTTAGTTTCTTTGTATACTGTGTATGATCCATAGACTGTGGGTTGCTTTCTATAGATACGGGCCATCATCAGTGCTGGTCAGTATGTGGCTGCACCTTTAAAGGCAATGATGCCTGGTATGGCATCAGTGTAAAAAGTCTGCTCCATTTTGTGAACTCTGCTTCACAGTATCAGTCAGTAGTCTTATGCATGCATGTTAAATGTAATGATACACTGAATATTGATAAGCTTATGTAGTCTGCCACCATACACCATGTCAGAGTTTGTACCCTGCTTTATTTTGTACATACAGCAGATTTTATATAGCTATACATTAATCTGCTGGAGTGTGTATACATATATGTCTGAGCCTCACAGGTCAGATTATGAATATGTCATGTGATTGTGTATTCTGTGGAGTGTGTTATTACCTTAGAAACAAGTAAGACATACACAAATAGCTAAGAAACAAGCAGGACTGATGTGCCTGAAGTCTACGAAAATATCTCTCAACAGCAGTGACATGGGCAGTAATGTTTTCCCACAAAGATGTTACAGAACATCTTGTCTCCTATACAGACTATATTATTAGCAGTTGCCATCAACCGTATGCCAATGCATTGTGCCTACAGTAATCTGTGAATGCTGGTCCAACCTTGGGTTATTGTGATGGAGTTTATTCTTGCAGCAGCACTATATGCAGAGATATGAGTGTTCTGTGTAATTTATACTGATGTGAGTAGATACATATAAATGCACTGTATGTCTTCTATCATGGCTGTGTAAGTAGTTGCCCTAAAGCATACTACAGAAATCAGTATGTCTCTTATCTGAAGTTTTAAATAATTTCTGGGGTACAATTCCCTTGACTCTCCAACTTTTTTTTGGGGGGGGGTCATTGCACCTGTATCATCTGCACCATGCACCCTTTAATCTTGTGCCATCCTGGAAAGCAGTAGGTGGTTGCACACTTTATTACTCACGTGAAAAGTGCAACAGAGTAGGTGCTTGATTATCACCATCACCAAGCAGTGTAGTACTGAGGAAAGACAGTTCTGCTCATATGTGGTAGCCATTCCTCTTAGCATGAATAAACTCACAAGCACCACAGTCCACATCTGTGCTGCACTGTAGCAGTAATATCATCTCCTATCTAGGAACCAAGACAGAGAGCCACTGAAACATCTGTGGGGGTGCTAGTACCTCCACCCCCAAAGCTTAGGGATGAATCTGCATGACATTATCCTCTCCTATACCATTAGGTGTGTGTACTGCTCTGTTTATTGCACCATCTCCCACTTTGTTGGACTTTCCTTCTCTGTGCCACTTACCCCACTACTCCACTGTTGGACCATGGCTCTGGTTTTATAGGTACTTCTCTGTGCCATTTCTTGTGTTGTTAACGTGTTTCTGTCTGCATAACATGGAGTTTGCCCTTTTGTAGTTCCCTTACTTGACATGCATCTTTTACCTTACATGTCTGACTTTACATCTGCATTTTGTTATACAAAAAATACAAGTAATTCTTTGCCATAAAAAATATGATGCTGTTTTTCTGCATTCTAAATCTATCTGTACACATTTCACAAGTCCCTTGTGTGTAGACACTTGCTTCCTTTGTAATCACACCCATTTCTGAATCTTTCTTCAGTCCCCACCTGGTTCGTAGGCACACTGTGTGCTTTGCAGTACAATGTACATATCCACACTGACACTAGTACACTGCTGTGTAGCACACAAATTAAAGCTTCCTTGTAATGCATTGCAGTGGCCACGGTGGTGCAGCAGTTAGCGTTGTTGCCTCACAGCAAGAGGTTCTCCTGTTCAATTCTCGGCTGGAGTGCCTTCTCTGTGGAGTCTGCATGTCCTCCCCATTGTGAAATGATGTTTAAAGACATGCAGGTAGGTGTGTGCATGAATGGGTGTGCCTTCTTTGAAGGTTGGGCATTGGGCTGGCAACTCAGCACCGTAAAAATCCACTGCCAATCATTAGCAGACCGGAGTTCAGCTGTGGTGACCCCTAACCGAGAAAAGCCGAAAGACTAAGACTAAGTAGTGCATTGCAACTTTATGCACCTTATTGCACATCATGTGCCAAAGAAAAATCCAAAGGTTTCTCAACATGAAAATTTGTACAGACTTGTGGTTGTACTGTATGGCCTTGTAGTCTGAATAAGCACAGGACATCCCTGGGCATGTATATAACACACTGACTGATATGATGCTGTCACAGAACCATAGACAGCTCATCTGGAACTGTGTGGAAATTCCTAAACTGGTGCCCCCTCAACTCACAAAACAATTCAAACTGGCTCTCCTCCACTCCTGTAACCATTACTTGCTGCTTCCTAAATCCGTAACAAACTGTACAAGTGCTGCAGTTGTCCCTTTCACAGAGCTCTAGTTACAGCTCTATACTCTCACAAAGGGATGCCATTGTATTTACATGTATGACATTCTTACACTACACAAACATACAATGTTACTGTATGCTGTAGCATGTTCTTATGGTAAATTGTTTGTTAGGAAACTAGACAGAATACAAACATCTTTTACTACACAAATCAAAGGTCTGAAAGGGTAGTGGATTGGAAGCATTATCTCTCTATTCAGTAAATTACAGGTTTATGACATGAAACTTGATAATGGTACATAAATGTATTTATAATGATTTGTATGCAGTAGGGGTTGGCATTAATAAAGTTGGGCATTTAATGAATACAAGAAATAATAACCGGGGTATTTAATGAATACAAGAAATAACTTTTTGGTTAATGTTGTGCCTTATAGGACTAACATCTTAGAGAATTTCATTGCTGAACCCTGTGTTCTGAGAGACTGCTTTTCAATCTATCTGGAAATATACCGAGCTAAGTATATTTTTTTGGTTTTAGAGTTTGTACTGTTAATTGTTGCTTATAGTTTTTCAGATCTCTGCTGAAAATGTTTTGTCCCACTCACCCTCTCTATTTCTGGCTCGTAGTTTAATTTGGTGGCTTTTGCAGTTGCCCGCCCCACTGTAGATTGGATCTGGGACACTCCCCTAGTACCATCTCTTTACCACATTCTACTTAATAAACTCTTGCACTTGCTTTTAGTCCTTTTTAAGTTAATTGCTGTTTTTAAACTCTGTTTGGTCTAATATTGCCACATACTCAAGTGTGCTAGCTTGCACTGCATGGGAATTGTTTTTACTGCTGTTTTAGCTACTTTTCTGTAAAAAAAAAAAATAGTGTAAGCCTGTTTCCTACCTTTCCTGTAACTAGTGTAGTCCAGATACAGATTTGCTGTATCCAGGACTGTATGTAAGCTTCTGAGCCACCCAAGCCTTTCTGTGTTGGAGAGAAGCCTTCTAGCTTATCAGTGGGAGTGGTAAGCACTAGGTAACCTGTCTACCTCATAAGGAGTGGTTCTGGCCCAGAAATTGTAGTTATTGGCCATTTGGGCAATCTTTTCTATCTCTCTAAACTTTCTGATTTGAAAGCCTGCATTTGCACTTGTTTCTGTCCTGTAACTTGTCTAGTGCAGATACAGATTCTTAGTTTTAGCACTTAAATTTGCTTATTTGTGCTCAGCACTTGTTCAGAACTTGTAAGCACTAAATAAGCTACTAATTACTATAGCACTCAGCCTTCCTCATTACCTAGAGGAAAACAGTTTTTCTACTTACTTTCCTCACTTGCTTAGAGAAAAACAGCTCTTGTACTCACTTTCCTCACTTATCTAGAGGAAAATAGTTTTTTATTCAGGCATGTCCAAGGGTCAGCTTCCAGTGTTCTCTCCTGTATATCTGATGAATCTGGGCATCTTGAGGCAATGTAGAAATTGCCTCATGTAGACAGACAACCCTCTCCTCCTATCACCCAACACTACAACCTGTGAAAAATGCACTTATCTAGCCAAACTGGAGGTAAAGCTCTCTCCAACCAAGACTGAACTTGACAGTCAAGAGGAGAAGGTAAACATTTTCACCACACCACACTTATCACATAGTCTCACTAAGTCTACACCACCAAAATCCACACATAGTAACACAAAAACATTCGCGGAGGCTCTCAATAATAATGTGTCTAAGCAACAGAGACCTCCAAAGCAGAAACACCAGCAACCTCCATCCCCCAACCCAACCCAAATGACACATAGCCCACAGACTCAGTGTGCCACTCAACCACAGCCAATAAGGCAAAACAACGTACCCAACACACTAGTCATAGGTGGCTCTATAGTCAGGCACACTGATGTCCCACTCACCAGGCTAAACAAGGAGAAGGTTACTGTCAGCTGCCTGTCAGGTGTCAGGATCTGCCACATAACCCACGCACTCAGGTCACTCCACAACAAGTACAAATATGACTCTGTCACTGTCCATGTTGGTGTGAATGACCTGAGATGTATCTCCCTGGACTACATGAAAAGAGACATGGAGGAGCTCTCCGATCTTGTAGCCCAGGCAGGTATGACCCTAGCCCTGAGTAGCATTCTGCCATCACCCAGAATGATACCGCAGTACAAGGACAAAATGATTGACTTCAAAAATTGGCTAAGCTTTTGGTGTCATTCTAAGGGGGATCCAGTATCTGCTTGGGATGACATTGTCGACAGACCACGGTGCTTTGCCAGAGATGGCCTGCACCTGTCGCCCCTGGGATTCCGGATACTGACTAAGGCTCTTGCCACCCCATATAGTGCCTTTTTTAGGCAAGGTTCAAATGACAAATTCACCACCATAACAGGAACAGGCAAGCAAAAACTGAGGGTAATGCTACTCAATGTTAGAAATCTAAATCTCAAAATGCACTTATTCGAGGCACTCCTTAAAATGGAGAACATCGATATCTGTGCAGTGACTGAGACCTGGTTCAAGGCTCCAGAGAGCACGCCTGCACTACCAGGCTATAACTCATACCACACTTTTCAGCCATGTAACCTGGACCGAAACACCAAAGGTGTAAGTGTGTCCATATTAATTAAGGATATCCACACCTCCAGACTACTTGCTCAGCATAATGCATCCGAGGTTATCCAAGTGCAACTAACTCTGGGCAAAACTGCAATCCAAATTGTAGCTTGATACAGATCCCCCACCATGCCCCAGGATTCCCACTCTTCTTTTCTTGATGTACTTTAAAATATTAGGGTTCAACCAAACACCATAATAATGGGTGACTTCAACTACCCCACCATTAACTGGGAAAACTACTAGTGTACCAACTCCTTAGCTCAACTCTTTCTGGAATTCATAAACTCCAATGCCCTGGATCTACTTATCCACAACCCCACCAGGGGCAACAATATCCTAGACCTAGTCATTACCAACATGAGTGACCGGTGTTCCACACCTGAAGTCAACTCCTCGTTGGTCCAATCTGACCATAAGCTAATCACCCTTGATATCCACATCCCTCTCCCACCCCACATTAAGGAAACCATGGTAAAAAATTTCTCCAAAGCCAACTTCATGCATCTTAAGACAGAAGTGGTGAACTTCATGACACCCATGAAGATGGACAATACAGTTACAACTGCTCAATCCTACACAAATGCACTCTATAAGCACTTACACGAGTGCATGGATCGTGCTATCCCAAACAGAACCAAGACACTATCCTCCAAAAAAAGAAAGCCAATTTGGAGGTCCCCTGCCATAAACAAACTGTACAAAAGAAGGAAGAAACTGTTGCAAAGGAGAGTAAAATGCCATGAGTGGAGAAGCTCCCTGGTCAGCCTCAGTAAGAAGATAAGATCCCTTAAAAGATCCTCTAAATCTAGCTGCAAAAATAAAATCACCACTAATTCTAAGGACAACCACAACGCATTCTATTGCTATGTCAAGAATCTTGATGGCAACACCCAGATCTGCTCTGAGTTACAGCACAACGGCACAAAATTTACTGAACCAACTGATATTGCCAACATCCTGGCAGCTAGCTTCAGTGCTAACTTTACCCCCCCCCACCCCCTAAAGGGCCCATATCTATACAGGAAGAATGCAGAGTCCCTGTAATCACAACTACGCAGGTAAAAGCTGCACTCTCTAAAGCCAAAAACACAGCATTCATGGGACAGGACAACATCCCAGGGTGCGTTTTACACGAACTTCAGAACGAACTGGCTCCCCACCTAAGCACCATGTTCAGTAATAGCCATGCATCAGGCTTTGTGCCCACTGAATGGCACACAGCAACAGTTATCCCATTCCACAAAGGGGGAGCCACCACTGATCCCGGGAACTATCGCCCTATTAGCCTGATGAGCTTGGCCTGCAAGGCCATGGAACGTATCATCATGGAACTCATAAACAAAGACATTGGTAACCTCCAAACTCTGGATCCCACCCAGTTCGGGTTTGCAAAAGGTAGATCATGCCTCCTGAACCTGATCGACTTCTTTGAGGCAGTCACCAAAGCCGTAGATGAGGGTAAGGTGGTTCACACAGCCTATCTTGACCTCGCCAAGGCTTTCAACACCATCGCCCATTCTGGAATTATAGCTAAACTCACTAAACTAGGTATAAATCCCTATGTCACAAGATGGGTTGCCAACTGGCACACTGACAGAACCCACACTGTAAAAGTTGCAGTCTCCAAATCTGACCTCAAACCAGTGACAAGTGGAGTACCACAGGGTTCAGTCCTGGGACCTCTCCTATTGGGTATCTACTTCTCTGAAGTACAGGCTAACACAGAAGACCTCTAGCTAATGAAGTTCACAGATGACTGCAAACTAGGAGCCATAGTCAAGTCCCCAAATGATGTGGACATCCTACAGAAGGGCCTCGCTGAGACAGATGCCTGGTGTCAGAGCCATGGCCTCAAGCTCAATGCCAAAAAGTGCAGTGTCAGCCCTTTGGTACAACCTCTGTACCCATGAACTACCACATAAGCAGCAATCTACTTAACACCGAATGTGTGATAAGAGACCTTGGGACCCAGGTGGACAGTAGTCTCTCCTTTGATAGTCACATCACCACAGTAGTCAGGAAGTGCTTCTACGTGGTACACCACATCATAAAAGAGTTCTCATCCAGGAAAAAAGAGGTCATTGTTCCCCTCTACTTGACGCTCATTAGACCCATTATAGAATACAACGCCCTTTTCGGAATGTACCTCTCAAGACATCTGCAGCAGCTGGAAAGGCCACAGAAGTATCTCACAAAGTGGATTACTGGCCTCAAGCAAATGCCCTACACTGACCGCCTCAAAAAACTCCAGCTTTACTCCGTAGCATATCCCCTACTCCGAGGTGATCTCTGCTTAACATATAAAGCTATGTCAAACCCAGAGCTGTTGGACATGCTACCTAAAGAAATCCCAATCCCTCCGAGCTGCACGCTCTAGGGACCTAAACCTTGTCATCACAATAAACAGGACATACTGAAGGGATAGATTCCTGTCCCAGAGACGTCCTATACTCTGGAACAGGCTACCCATTTATGTCAAGCAAAGTTCTTCATTAGCACTCTTTAAGAAAACTCTTGGTGAGTGGATGGGAAATAGGAAATACACCCCGGGGATCACTTCTGTGTCTCTGCTCGACAGTGGCACAGGAACATAACTTTCTTGGGTGGCATAAGCCAGGGAACCTTGTTGGCTAGGCTTACGTAGGCCCTTGGGCCGATAGCCTAGTACCTACCTATGAACCTATGAATCCTTTTCATTAATGGGCTGGTAGGTTGTGGAATATGTTGCCTGAAAGTCTAAGGAGGTAAAACTTGTTTTTTTGGTTTAAAAATATTCTGGATAGATGGGTTGGTTCTGGTGGCAGACTTTTTGAAGGCCTTTCAAGGGTGTGAGTTTTGAAAGTGACAATTGACAAGTGAGAATACTGAGCTGTGCTTCATAATGACAGCAGTTTTCTGACTTTATAGGCCTCAGTTCACCTTAGGACATCCAAAGTACAGAACCTTTGGTCTCATCTCCTTGGCATTATACTAAGCCCTGGTTATTGATGATTGTAGTTTAGCATTGTACTTCCTTCTGTCAGTATTTTTAAGCACTGTAATCTGAGGGTTTTAGCAATATAGGATGTCATAGAACAGCCGAAAGTATTATGAATGCCTGATTACATTTGTTGTACTGCAGTATTAAGTCTGGTTTCTAGAGAGCAATTATGGGTAGTTTTAAGATAAAATGTGATGTCACAAATGTACAGACAAAGACATACATCATTGCTAGCAGGAGAAGATCTTTTAAGTACTGAATTCCTTCCTCTAATGAATCAGAAGAACCCTTGCATCTCTGTCTACTCCAGCTTAGGTTGTTGTAAGGAGAATTTGCTGAGTAAATGCAGTCAGCTATTCTGAGTATCAAATTAATGCTCTAATTTTCAGTTGCTACTGTTTTAGTCTGGGGGATTCATGAGCACTTGTGTAAGCTCCACCTAAAGCTTACATGATGTTTATGTGTTAGAGCAATGAACAACAGTGATAATCACATATGCATGCTACTTATTATGCATAAACGAATACAAGCGTGTTTTCATGGCCAGCAATAGTGTTGGCAGCCAGGAAAATGTGCTAATTTGCACAAGCACATACACACAGTAAATAAACAGGCTTGCCTATGGGCAAACCTGTTAGAAATTGTAGCGTGGACAGTGCAAGGAGCTACTTAAAGCAAATAGTGCAAGCTGTGCACAGGCAGGTAAAGTGTACTAAGTGTACTGTGCACATAAATGAAATATATAAATACAGTAATAACTAAGAGAGGAGGGGAAACAGCAAGGGCATCTACAATAGATGGGCACCAGGCAAGAAAAGTATACTGAGGACAATGTGCACAGAAATCAAAGACATGCATATAGAAATATGTATGGGGGGTGAATGTTTATATTTGTAATTATGCAAATTGTAATACATATATCAGAATAATTAGTAGTGGTCACACTTTCTGAGCAAATGTAGTTAAATAAAACCAGACATGACATTATAGGACATGACAGTTAAACAAATTCACATTGTAATACAGGGGAATTACATGACATATGAATTTCATTGACATGCTAATCTGAGATGACAGTTCACAAGGGTAGTGCATACATTATGGGATATTAGCATAGTGTGCATTTTGTCAGTATAACATGTTAGAAAATAGGAATGGCTCAGAAGCCTCAATTTCCTTTTGCAAGAATAGAGCTCATCCCATCAATGTCAACACTGACCTGTATAGGGATTGTGTATGTCACAGACATAGTTGTAACACATATATGAGGAGAATCACCATGGAAGGGAATTATGCACCTCAATATTCTAATGGTTATGCATCCCACACCATGAAATCAACAATACCTTAAGTATCCATGAAGTGGTAAGGGACCTGGAATCACAAGTTGACTGCTACCTTAACCTTGACTACCATGTGTCTACTGTAGTATGGAAAGCTTTCTATGTTTGACTAGTAAAGGCATCACCTCAACACCAAAAGAGGTTATAACCCCCTCTATACTCGGCATTAATCTGACTCATAACTGAGTATAATTCCCAGTTTGGTATGTACTGTATAAAGCACCTGCAGCAATTGGAGAGACCGCAGAGGTTTCTAACAAAGAAGATCAAAGGACTCCAAGATGTGCCTTACACAGACTGACTAAAGTCCCTGTCACTTTTCTCCATATTGTATAGACTTCTTAGGGGAGATTTATGCTTCACCTTCAGAGCAATCCAAGACCTAAACTAATGAACTTACTGCATATCTATAAATCAAACGGAACTAGAGCTACCCATTCCAGGGACTTAAATATGGCTTGCAAGTTAAATAGGACATGCTGGAGGGACAGATTTATCTCCCAGTGACTGCTACATATTTGGAATAGGCTAACAATTAATGTAAAACAGAGAACCTCTATGACACTGTTCAAGAGGAACCTGGACAAGTGGATGGGGCAGCATAAATTCTGACTGGTGATAGTGCCCACAACCCTCCTGGACATGGACAGTCATTACTAAATGCAATCTTGGGTATTGACTAGCATTTCTATGGTATTACATTGGGATGAAACGGCAAGGCTTGAAATGACCTCTAGGTGAATAGCCTAGTAATCTCCTATGATCCTTTGATCCTATGATATTGGCAGAACAAATGTCTACTGCCATGAAATCCAAGCATACATTTACATATGTCCGTGCAACATATCAAGGGATAAGACTGATGTGAATATAATAGTTGTTGTGTGACATCAATGCACTCATAGAAAATGAAACTCTATACTACAACTGAACATCAAGATGTACAACTCCTCCAAATAACAATAAGGTTATTAATCACATTTACCACAGTAGAATTTTTATCACAGTTGTTGAACTTAGGGTTACCACCTGTCCTTCTTTGTGAGGGACAGTCCCACATTGAGCAATTGTGTCCTGCAAAAAAAAAAAAACTAAAAAAAAGGCAAATGTCCTGAGATTTTAAGACAAAATATATTTCTGAAGTTTTCTTTAATAGTGACATAAAGCAGTTATTTTGTATCTGAAACAAATAAATATTATATTAAATAGCATAAGCAATGCAAATGTTACAAAAATAAGCTTTTATTTTGACAAAAATGAAGTTCTGTCCTTTGCACTGGCCATGGGTATGTTTTGTCCTGCAAAATCTGACATCTCTGCAACAAATGTCCCACTCTGGGCATTTGAAAAGGTGGCAACCCTAGCTGAACTCATCCTATGTCATTCAGAGCTCCACCTATGTGAAGTCATTCGTGAGCCTCAATACACATTGTAGGATATGTTAAATGTAAAAAATAAAGTTAAAAACACAACCAAATGATGACATCAGCAACTTTGATAAATGTCCCGTTAGTGAAACTAAATATGAGAACTGCAACAACACAAAAATAAATACTAACAAGCTGACACACGACCAGGGTAAAAACTTTACTTTAAACAATCTGGTAAGTGCTTTCACAAGGGCAATCCTTGCTTCTTCAGACAACGCAATAAACACCCGTGAAACATTTAAAAACTTTCAAATTAATCAGACCCAGTCGGAACACTATTACATTGTCATTACAATATTGCCACTTGAGTTCCTTTGTAAAGGTATATACCAATTTAAGCCACTATCAGGATTACAAAAAACGTCTTACTATTCTTCCCTCATTTGCGTTTAAGTAAATACGTTTTCTTTAAATGACATCTGTCCTTAAATAAATCACTAAGAACATGAACAACTAGAACCATAAATCCAAACATACGCACTTGCATATTTCCTATCGTACATCTAATAAAAACATCTCTGTCTTAAAATACATATATTTCCTATTTAATTCTATCTATTAAAACTCATAATTTAATAACATAATTAGTTACAACCACATAAAAAACATGAACTAACTCACTTAATAAAATATATGTTTTGTGTATACACATCGCCTACCTTAATGTCCAAAATAATAAAATAAAAGGTTCTCTTATAATGACATTGTGACATGACATTGAAATCATCCACTGTGGATGTTTTTTACTTTAATTTTGACATTTAACACATCCTGTGACATGTATTGAGGCTTGTGTCAGACTTACTAGCTGTTTTGTTGTTCTTAGTTTTTGTTTCTTCCAGTATTGAAATTCCACTCTTGTTTCTTTGTTTTGGTTTATGTGAAGTCATTCAATCAACTGTACTGTACTTTCCCATAATTTTTATCTTCTAAAATTGATGAGGAAGGTCTCCACCACTCTATATGTACAAATTATAATGGGGGGTAGGCCGCGGTGGTGCAGCGGTTAGCGTTGCCGCCTCACAACAAGAGGTTCTTCACTTCGATTCTCGGCTGGAGTTCCTTCTGTACGCTGTCTGCATGTCCTCCTTGCAGCTAAGTGACCTTTAAAGACATGCAGGTAGGTGAGTGTGTGTGTGCCTTCTGTGAAGGTTGGGCATCAGGCTGGCAACTCTGCACCTTAAAAATCCACTGCCAATCAATCTGCAGACCAGTGATCTACTGTGGTGACCCCAACTGGGAAAAGCCGAAATACTTTGCTATAATGGGGGGTTGTCTTTCATGCAGAAGAGTTAAGGGAACAAATACTTACAGTCACAAAATGTTCTGGAACACTTGCTTAAGTGCTGAGAAAATCAGCACCATAGTGGAATCAATAAACGTGCCATGGTATAAGTGCATCACCAATTGTCATATGTGTTGTTATGTGAAAGCATTACATCATGTGTATGAATCAAGGAACATGTGCATGAATTAAAGGATATGTGTCCCTGTAATTGCTCAGAAAGAATCTTGTTGTAGATTGGACACCATTGTCTGATGCTAGGTATACTCAAACACACCTGTAGTCCCCTGCTGTTGGCACTGTGACTGTAGAACAACAATTATGTACAATGTGGACATAATCCCATTTTGGAACCCATGCCTTATTTAGGCAACAACATACATTACATTGTCTCATCTTCAGTCACGAGAAAGTGCTTCATTACAGCTGTGATGGAACAACAATCTATTCAAATGCAGCATCAGTCTTCAACACAACCTTTCTAAAGGAAATGCACAATAAAAGTTTGTAACAGGAAACATCTACACATGAACACAGCACGTGTGGCAACACTGTTAACAACATGCAGACTGACTGTAAGCAGTGCCATTGGGATTTGAGCTATATGGCTAACATCGAGACTTATGAAGTTTTTCTGAAACACAAGCGCAAATACAGATTTATTTGATGACAGTGACACTGCACATTTCAATGGATGACATCACCATTGTGTATTACATCCATGTTTCTGCTAAAAAGTGGTTGCACAGTGCAAGTGCAGTATAGCAATATACCTCATGTATGTATTTGTAGCCTGTTCTGCACAGTAAGAGGAAGAAACACAGATGACAGTCATTCATGTATCTGAAATCCTTATTGACTGTCAGAATCTGCACACCAGTATATTATACAAAAGCACCACAGGAAAACTCTGATTGCATGTAAGGCACACAGCATTTTTGAAAGGATGACATCAGCTGTGTCATGCAGAGAAGAGGTGTGTGTGATAATTAATTTTATAGCTACGTGGACTTTGAAATGTTGTGAATAGTAAGAGGTGTAATGCACTCCTACATGGATTTACATTCACACACACAAAATCAGGAGAGTCACATTGCTATATTTGTACTCCCTACCTATCACCTGACACAATCTACATATACACATGCCATAGCAGAGGTCTGACTTTAATGGTGCGGGGGTGCATTATTGAAAATGATGACCTCATCAGTATGTTGCAGCCACTATGTATTTGTGGACAGAAGGAAAATGGGATGTGGAATTGATCTGACCATTTTAATGTGTCTCATAAGTGAGAGTCAAATGAGCACCCCTGTTGAATGAATCCTCCAGTGGTGAGATGGCCCCATCATCACACACACACAAGTTGATTGCTGCGAGATTAGAACCTCCTACCCATTTAGCTATGCAATCTAGAGGACACAGTACTTGACCAAAGGATGATGTATAAGTCTGACTTTTATACTTTGGGAGCACACTTTATAGAGGATGACATCAGCATTGTGTTGCAGAGAAGATGATGTTAGCAGAAGGGTCTGACAGTGATGCAGTCTGACAGTGATGCAGACTCACTCTGCAGTGTAAAAGTAATTTCAGGCTACTAAGTTATTCTAAGTTATTGAGGCCAGCAGTAGTTAAGGTCATATTCAGACAACTCCATACTCACACAGACACACACACACACACACACACACACACACACACACACACACACACACACACACACACACACACACACACACGTTGACTGCTGTGAGATTAGAACACCTTACCTATCTACTGACACAGTACTTAACACAAGTGCCACTGCATAAGGCTGAGTTTTAAACTGTGACAATACAATGCAGATAGTATTAGCTTCTTAGTCTGTGTCAGAAAAGATAGACATTGAAGGTTTTGTGTAAATCCATATTTGTTGATAAGATGAAGTGAGTGCCATGTTATGATCAGTAATACATATCTACTGCTGACTTATGTCAGGTATTGCAGAACTTAGAGTGACATGTTCCTACCTGTCTTGTGTATATGAGACGCACACTCTTGTGAAAGAAGGATGCACAATGAATCATTCACTGATTATCAGGATATGATAATGATATGTAAACCTTAATGAATGGTACTGATATTAGCAATGGTATGTGCTCATGCATGGTCATTGTACTTAATGTTCTAATGCAGGAGGGATAAAAATGATGATTTAAGTGCATGAAAGCTGTATGTAGTTGTATATCATTTGTGAGTGTCCGTATTGCAGTGCAGATCCAACTGTCTAGAATGAAGTGTTCAGTGAGGCACACAGATCACTGCATTTTACATGAGTACATTAAGCAATTTCTATGTAATGAAGTAATACAATCTACAATAATACTTATTTCTGTTGTAAATGTCTTCCTATAGCACAATGCAGAGACACGTATTTGCACGGTGCTGGCAAAGTGTTAGACCATGTGTGATTATATTTTGATGTGTTGAACTCAGACTGTGAAGTAACAGTGTTTAGTTTTGTTCTGTAGTGCTTTCTGCCAAATTTTGCACAAATAAGAATCATAGAAGAAATATTGTGGTTGCTATTATAAGTACAACAGTTCTGTTTCATCTTAACATGTTGCATACATATGCTCTGCATGTTGTATTATACCTTTTCATGTTAGCTCAAAAGCTTAATCCAAAAATGAAGTATTGTGCTTGCCTTCCCAGTTTGCTTAATGGTACGCTGTGAGCAAACAGGCTTACTGTTGAAGGATGCAGTGAAAAACTTAAATGTGGTTTGACTTCTACAGTACAAACAGACTTAACAACAATGCAAGGCCATCAGCACTCTGGACAGTATACAGCTGAGAAAATCGACATGTAAACCCAGCTTTCTCTGTGGCATAAGGTTTAAGTTCACTGAACAGAATTGAAGTAGGGTTCAACTCCAGTATGTGGATCATTTTCCAAAGAGAGTCAGACTGTGATGACTACAATAACATTTTAGCACGCCTTTAAGAATGCCTTGGAATGACTATTATAAACATGTTGCCTGGGCAAATTGTATGAGGAATACCTACTGAAATAATCTTTAATACGTAGTACATAGGAAACATGCTTCAAGGGAAGTCACAGGTTATTGTGTGTAAAATGCTCTTCCTATTTTGTATTCCAATAGCACATCATGTTTAAGCAGCTTTGCACAAGAAAAACAGGCTATTGCAGGTGATGGCAACAACTGAGCAGGTTTTGCCGTAGGACATGAACAGCCATTCACCGTCACTCGACATTAATGTGCAATGCCAAATGCCACACAAAGGCTGAGGACAGACTCTGAAAACTTTCTTGTGGGATGTTTCTGGCTATGTGTGTTGTGTGTAATTCTAGTTTATGACCAGATTAAATGTGTGAAAATGGGGTTGACAGGAAAGTGGTGAAATTGAGGGGAGCAAGCAGGGAAAGGACATGGGGAAAGAATAGAGGAATTTGCAGGAAGATGAAGGGAGAGAACCATGACTATCCACTTCTTCACAACATAAATGTAGAAGTGTAGCAAGAATTTGCTGAATTTGAATGTCACCACACCAAGGGTAGGTGACAAAAACAGAGTGATTTAATGCAGCTAATTGTATCAAATCAAGTGTGTTAACAAGACACATAGGTGAAGTGGAGAGCTATGTATGGGTCATTATTTCTTTTATGGGTCAGATGCCCATGTTTTACTTTTTTTACTTTCAAATAGAGATGAATGTTGGGGAAGGTGCTTAGGAATGTGAGAGTCAAGTAGGAAGGTTAGGTGAGGAAGCAGGCACAGACATACAGGACAAAGAAGAGAGACAAGGATGGTGATGGACACAGAATTTTGGGGGTACTATGACTAGGGATGATTAGGGGACAACAGAGGTGCACCCAAATCAAGCCTGAGTACAGTGAGAATCTAGTTCTCACCATCAGAAATGTCATCACTGTCTCCTGTATCAGTTTCTTGTGTCAGTGTTTGACATGACATCATCTAGGCAGCGTGACAAAGCACCTTTTTGACATGGCTGATCCAGGTACAGAGGCCCCTTTCCATTATACCCTCCACCAGCCCTGTCAGCTGTTGGTGGGTGACAAAATCAGCACCTCCACCGATACTACTCCCGGAGTGTACGTGCACCCTGCAGATGGGGCAGTTAGGGCAGGAACTGTGGAGGCAGTGCTGACAGTTTGGAAAACTGAAGTGCTGGGTGCCAGTATTGCAGCCTATGAAGGGATGGCCAGCCAATCTGTAGTGGTCAGTCTACCTCTCTGTACTGCATGTCAGCTTTTGTAAGCAGAAATGTATAGCAACAGAACATTTTAAGCCATATAAAATACTCCTCCCAAAAAAAAAAGGGTCGAGTGAGATAAAAAACATAGAGAATAAAATCCATGTCATATTACATGGCTATATAATTTCAGAGAAGAAACAGTTAAGATCATCCAGTCTATGCACCATTGCCACATTCAGGTATGATGGGAAGATCTTATTCTCTTGTACCATTAATCAATTTTACTGCTAAGATATCAGAGATACAACTATTTATTTCTGTATTGATATATTGTATACAATTACTATACTTATTAGGGGTACAGCAAGACCTGATGCATATGCACCCCATGCCTCTCTGAGGTGATTTAACCTTCCTCAGTGTGCCTTACAGTTCACTGCAATGTCTTCAGCAGCTGTACAACAAAGATGAAGAGAAGACAAGACATGAAAGCATATTGAGCAACAGTGTTGGCTGTGTCTTGCATTCTATATCATTTAATGCTGATGGGTCAGTATACTTACATAACTGAGGATGTCAACAGTTCTAAACACATCCTCCCATCAGTTAAGGAGGTCCTTCTTGTGCAATTTCAGGTCACTATAATGGTGACAATTCTCTCCAGTGTGCAGGATACCAGTTTCACTGGAGACAACCTTGGCTAAGCTGTTCCAAACCTCAGTCTTATACTGAGACCCAGTATAGTCCCCTTGCAGCAGCCTATGGCTGTAGCGCTTCATGAGGAGTGCCACATAAATCCTGGGCTCCCACTTCTGTGCTCTAAAATCACTCCAGCTATGCCTGCAGAAGTTAAGCAGCAACTCTAAGTCTGAATTGATGCTAAATTCCAATCTTACATTTAATGACTGGTGCCTAAACATGCACAACCATCCCAACTGCATTTGTGCAATGGAGAACACAGAGAAGCATTTGAAACAAACAGGAAGATATTTTAGCAAACAGCAATGAAGGTATGAAACGTGGAAGTCAAATTTGCCATGTGTGATACTCAACCTATTTACTCTTTTTCAGATGGTCAATAGTGACAGGCTTAATGACTTGGCTTGTTTGTTATCCTTGCTGCTTTGGATGACTTGAGACATAACGTTTTGGAATTACACACTGTAAAAAGTTACTTGACCAATATGCAAATTAAACCTAAGGGAAAAATAATGCATACATTTCAATCAAAGTGATTATTTGTCAGTGCTACAAGATAATTCCCTTTCAACCATATTCATTACAGATAAACTGCATTCAATATGAATGGAAATTTATTCCCCATAGCCCTGTATGTGTGTGAGTTTTGGAAGTCCTGTGAAATGCATTCACATAAAAGATGCAGTATTACTGTGTGTAAATGTATGTCATATGGATAGACTTTCATAAGCTGCTTAATACAGGTTGGGGTATGCTACATACTTCAGAACAAATACTGTCCTAAACACAACATTGGGATATGTGAGGAGTGAAGATAATTTTAACTTAAGTATTCTGCCTAGCATAGATATGAAGGTGCATTTTTATTCCATGATCAAAAATATCCTGTTTAAACAATTACACACACATTCAACTGTGTTTCATAACTAAATTAGTAGGGGCATGTGCTACACAGAAAAAATAATTTATCAAAGCATTAATGAGACATGTATTGCAATACACATGATTATGATAGCCATTTGTTTATAGTTGTACCTTTCTAATCAAAATGCTGTTAGAAATTGCATTCTGATACCCATTTAAAAATAACTGTTGTCTGAGTTTGAACCCTTTATCACCTGTGTTCTGTCTCTAAAGTAAATATGCTTAGACCTTGTGACACAGACACAGTTATAAAATAGGTGGATGTTCTCCACTCAGTTCTGTCCAGATTGCTAATGTCTGTGCATTGCTACTAAGCCTGTTTGTACTAGAGAAATCTGTCCAAATAAAATGTTTCACTTTTTTCCTTAAGCAGGTAAACCTGAATGCACACTGCTCAGCAGCGAGCAACTGCACTAGGCAGGAAATACAAAAAAGCATATGAAGTTCTAATGAAAGTAAGTTATAAATCTAAAGTAATAATTTGCACATTCCTTTCACAAAGTATGGATTTGAGCACCATAGAAACTTTGTTAAGGTGCCAAAGTCAATGCATTTACAACTTCTGCCACAGAAAGAGGTATACCTCATGTGCACATCTCACACTCATTAGTTATACCATGCAGCAGTGACAAAACTGATTACGCTAATAGAGATCACAGATATTACGTTGTTTGCTCATTCCTTCAACTGTGAGCCCTGCTTGTGCTGTGCTAAGCAGTGCTGAACTTGCACAGACCCAAAAGTATATAACAATTTAAATTCCGCATGCAAAACACAACTGCATTTTCACATCTGCTGTAAACATTCCAAGCAGCATGTGGCTTCATACTCTGCATCTTCTTTCCTCTTTCTTTAAAATAATTTCGTTTTACCCATGTCCTACAATGATACTTAAATGTGATGTAGAATTTCTTCTCTTGCTGCTGTTCAGAGTGCTATAGCAAAGTGCACCTGTGCCACCATAAAATGAGTTACTGATGGCAAGACAAATTACATTTCTTAATTTATATCTTGGACAGTGGAGTCTTGTTCAATGCACCAAAGCACTGCCACTCAAAAGTGTGCTCTGCCAAAATATGCACAAATGATGAACAAAAAACAGACAATTGTCAGTGTAACAAATATAGGGGAATAATAATGAAAAGGAGGATTGGGAAGTTTTCCAGATATGTGTGTGGTACAATCTGATCATATGCTTAGAAAATATGAATTAACTCTATCAGACAGAACACTATGTGTATTTGAACCCTCAATTCAGTCCAATAGCAGCACACATCATGTTGTATTTCTTATTCCTCATTGCCACCAACACAAGATAAGAAAATGTTACTTTCTCATTTGCTTGAACATATCTAGATCAATGTGATATTGGCAAATACTTTACGCTAATAATAACCCACGCTATATTAATGTCAGGCTGCCAACACTGCCAGCTATTTCTTCTTTTTATTTTCTGAGCATCTTTCTCTCTCAATTTATCTACAGAAATCCAATGCCATGACCATTCCTTTGTGTGTTTGTTTCAATGTGTAATATAGATGATCAGTATTTCAGACACATTTTAAGCAGAGTATGGACAGTGTACTCTTACTGTAAGGATATCAATCTTGTACAGGTTGTTCTCATAGCTCTTAAGGTTCTTACAGTTTTGAAGTCTACTCTGCATGATACAAACACTTCAGAGACAAGAGTCACTTCAGTATTGCTTGTTGTAGTCAGAGCTGTCAGTAACACTTGCAAGCCATTAATGGCAAGCAATTGTCATTGCTCCTCTCTGCAATCCTAGGGCATGTGCATACAATCACTTAGCTACTTACACTGTGTTTACATCCCCTACACCAAGTGATGGTTTGGTATTCAAGAATGTTAATGCTTTCATATCTTATTCACATCTTTACAGTGCTCAGAGGGCTGAATCTACACTATATAAAGGTAATGGTCTAGGTATGGAAGTGGAAGGAGGGGAGACTGGTTAGAGACAGACCATTACTGCTTGTAACTTTGAGGAGATAATTTTGCAAATTACTGCACTATTTCATAGCATATATTTGTCTTCGTCATAAACTGCTTTCATTTTCAAATTTTGAATGTATTTCAATATGCATTAGAAAAAATAATTTTGATATGTATGCAATTTTAAAAATTCACTGCTGGTATGGTCCATATTTGTCAGTTATTGCTGTGCTTTCCAAGTTAGTATGTCTAAATCAAATTATTATGTTATCATTTGCTAATGGAATTTTACCAGGTACAGCAGACAACTGTATTGTGTTTATCAGCTTCTTGAGGGGGCTATGTGTGTGCACACAACAGAGGTGTCAGGCTTCTCAGATGGCCCCTGGCAACTTCCACAGCAGTGAAGAGACCAATGGAAATTGTATGGGCAGCTGGACATTGAATTTTTGCTTAGTTATTGATAATACTGCCATCAGACTTTTACACAACTGCTGTCATCATTATAGACATGTTAATAGAATGGATGTAATGATAAGGCATTACTTTTCTTTTTTATGAGATGGCTCTGTTAGCTTGTGTGTACTCTGAAATGAGCATTGTGTATTTAATTGTTTTGTGTTGAGGATGGGTGCACTGATTTAGTTTGAGGAGAATGCTTTCTGTATGTGCTACAAATGTTTTTTTTTTCTGTTTATGTCATACAGAATTATGGCACCCAAACCATTTTTTCCATGAAAGTCACTATTCAGTGCTGTAGAGAATGACATCATCACTGCAGTCTTATGCTACCATGGATCTTTCCTGCTCGACAGAGGCAGAGGTGATATGTTGGCCAGAAAAAGCATATGGCAGCAGGTGGTCACTAACATAAATGCAATGGGTGGACATGTCAGAAATTTTAATCAGGTGTAGTACAGTGTGCTGCACGCAGGAAGGCAGCTATCATAGCATAATCTACCTCTGCTATGGAATCACTACTCATTGAAAATGATCATTTCCTGTCCTCTGTTAGAGATCTAGACAGCTCAGCAGAGAGTTCACACAGACTCATTGAAGTTGGTGCTGATGTAGGCAACAGGCCAAGCAGGTCTCAAGAAGAAACCCCAGGTATATTATATATGTAAGGTGTGTAATGCCAGTGTAGACATTTTTATGTATTGCTACTTATACATCTGAAAACATCAATACATGTGCCTTACAAGAGAGACGATTCCAACAGATATTAAGCTGGGAGGGAATGGTCAGTTTTATTGATTCTAAGATATTTCTTAAGGGGAGGCAAGGCAGAGCATTATTCTCTTGTCCTTGTCATTTGATTGTCCACAGACTTCCCCTTTTTCCAGGGACATTGGAATTACCATATGAAAGACTACCTGCACATGGTAAGCACAAACCTTCTTTGATTAGTAATAACCATTGGGCAGATGTAATTCTGAGGATAGAGTAAAAATATTGTATTCCTTTAACATCTGAAATTGCTTAACATGAGTGTTTAGAAAAAAAAATGTTTGGAGCATTTTCACTCAATATTTCACTTCTCCTTGTGTTTATTATTATCCCAGGTGATCCTGACAGTGGCAATGTAGAACTCATACCACCTGATATCTGAGTATTGGTAGCATCTGATAATGGTGGTGATGCAGAGGTACAGTCAGGGGGTGCAGAGGTTCAGCCTGACATCGAGACTGTGGCTCAGATATCCAATTGCCTTATTTTGGACACAGTCAGTATACCTACTCATACCCATTCCGCTCAGGCCCCAGGTATAGGAGAGGTTGAAGGTGACATGGTTGATTGGTGTACTGTGGTTACTCCAGTTTTAGACCTGATTCAGTCTGCCCATAGCCATCATGAGGATGTGGCACCATACAAGAGGGTTGGTAGATGTGCTTGGAGGAGGCCTACTATCCACCTTCTCCTGATTTTGTTGTGTCATTATGTCCTACTAGATACATTTATAGGGTTGTCATGGAAGCACAGACACATTCCAGAAGGGCCTCAGAAGTGATTGTGTGAGTCCTAATGTGACACATTCAGACATGCGTGACTACATCAACCATTTTGGGTGACACATTAGGTGGGATGAGTGACACATTGGATCAGGCAGTGTCTGTGATGGAACATCTGCTGGGGAGGGCTGGCATACACATATCTGTAGAGCTGCAACATGCTCTAGTGTCAGCCAATGTGGCAATGCAAGATCCCACTCCTGCAATGGCACTACTTCCACTGCTCCATTAGAGATTGAGGTATCCACACCCAGATGTGGTAGGCAAGGGGTCATGGCCCTGGAGTCGTGAAGAGAACTCATCCAGAAGACATCACTCACATTCAGGTAGTACCCTCACTTCAAACCAGGGATATAGAAGTAGCAGTGCAACTCCTGGCAGAGGCAGTTAGCATGGTCAGCAGTGATGATACTGAACTCTACTGTGTATGGCTCACACCTGTCTGACAAGGCAGAATGTAGTGTTAGCACAGTGCCTGAATAAGTTCATGCAGATGCACACACATATTTCAGAAAAACTGCCCATACCAACCCACACTCATACAAGCTAAGAAAATCATAATGTTGATTGGGATACATCCCCTGTTAGTGGCCCTGAGATATTTCCTACTTTACTGAATGTTCTATATTTCTTACTCACACACACTCTCACTACTTTGGTGTCAGCCTTGGCCTACTGCCCCTACCCACAATGCACAAATGATGATGACTTTGCCATGCCCTTTGTTCATTTGCTTTTCATATGTTGATTACATACATATTTAGTACATAACAGTATTGTGGATGTTTCTGCAAATTTCAAAAGTTTTTTTTTCAGTTAGTATTGTAAGTCTTGCATTCAAACCAGTGATATTGTTTTCCTGCTTACTGGTCTACTTCTGAAACTATTGATATAATTGTCCTCTTCACAGTTTTGTGCACAGTGGGTAAGTGACAGACTTGATGCCAACTCTTGTGTACAATGCATAGCTGTATATTGCAGATATCATTCCTATAAGGCTTAAATGCCATTGGTTGATACCTCATACAGATTCTGATTGAGTACATTTATGACTGACAGTAGGCAGGTAGTTTATCTTCTTACATATTTGTTTGTATAACATAAGTACCACACTTACCTTTTCCTTACCACAGTTATGAGTGGTGTGCTTTTGGGCTGTCTCTGTCTGATGCTTTCTGTACATAGACATTACATGGGGATGTAATGTTTGTGGACATAGTATGGCATTACTTTTAATACATGTATGTGCTTAGGTTGTTATGTGTATTCCATCACTGGTAAGTGTGTATGTTATCTTGTAATTGTTGAGTGTGTGCACTAACCTTTGAGTCTTAGGTGGTGAGTGTATGTGCTATCCTTCATCTCTTAGCCAGGGAAAGTTTTGCACACCTTCATCTGCCGGCTACTTCTGCAACTGGATGTTCTCCCTCCGAATCCTTATCTGTATGTGCAAGGGGGGGCGGGTTCAGGAATGTGTGGTCCTCGGCCTTGCTGTCCCTGTTGCAGCTGCTTCCTCAAGATGATGTTGTGCAACATGGGACAGACTGTGACAATTTCCGTGCAGGTGCCTGGATCGTACTGCAGGGCACCCCGTGATGTGTCTCAACAGTGGAACTGTGACTTCAGCATGCCAAATACCCACTCTATGATGTTTCAGGTTTGATCGTGGGCATAATTGTATCCTACTTCTGTGGGTGTGTGTGCATTTTTGATGGGTGTCATGAGTCATGGTTCCAGTGCATAACCTGAAACACAGTAGATTGTGTTATAGTACTACATCCCTAGAAAACCTTGTATAAAGCAGTTAGGAGTGTCATATGTGTGACTCATGATAACTGTCTTGGTTGCCTGCACAGACACGGAAGATGATGCCTTGGGTATTGCAGACAACCTGGCAGATGAGTGAGTGGAATCCCTTCCTGTTGATGTATGTCTTTCCCTGATCACCAGGTAGTGCTTTATTTCTAAGTGTAATATATGGCCCACAAAGACTTCCCTTGCATGTTTTAGCATTGCATTGAGACACTGGTGAAATATTTTCAGGACTAATGTCTGTGACACTCCTAGTATATCCTCTGTTGGTCTCTGGAGTGTACCAGTATCTAATATCCTTAATGCTACACATACCTTAGTTTCCACTGGTGCAGGTTCGCCTCAATTTCTCTTGGGTCTGAGGTGGGGGCAGCAGAGGTTGTAGAGTTCCTGTTGTGGTTCCCTTTAAACCTTGCATCTCTCTTCTGTTTTACTATCATACCATCCATGATATGTTAAACGGGGTCTGAGCACCCTTCTTTTCCTTGGACAAGATCTATCAGCAGCATAGATTTGAGCCTGTTGCACATACACATGCAAGAGAGCAGCAACAGCCCCTAACATTGTTTTTTTTTTCCTAAAGTGTGATGGTGGCTGTATTCCAGTAGATTTTGGTGTTCATGGCAAGGGGCTACACCATCGCAGAATGGTTACTTTATAGCTTCCTGAATGGCTCTGCCATATTGGATTGGTTTATTAGCATGTAATTCAGCTGATTATGCCTTCATTAGCAGATTCTGCTGTTTACATGTGTTTGCTGGCTCGCAACACGTACAGCCATTTAATGAATACAAAACAGTGCGCTATCATGTGCATGTCACAGCTTGACCTGCATATGATAGCAGCATGGAAAGTAGCCATTCATGAATCTGTCCCAGTACCTATAGTACTATCTTAGTATCTTATCTTACTTACAGTTATGAGGTAACCCCACGTAAGAAGTTAACTTTTTGTGGCATTTTTTTTTTTGCACAATAGTCATTCACTATAAAATTCTAGTCACAAATTGTTTGCTATAAAACTCTAGTCAACCAGTCTGTATCTTGAATAGCATGAAATAAATACATGCTAATGGAATAAAAGTTATAAAGGCCTCATCATCCTCACTGTTGTTCTTCAGGGTTTTTTCCTTTATAATTTGTAGACAGATTTGGTTCCAATATTTTACATTTTTGGTTTGTAATTTCCATTCACTATGAAATTCTAATTAAAGAACACTCACTATGAGTTAAGGGTTTATAGTGGTAGCTTTAGCATTTTTGTGCCTTGAGCAGACAGAACTTTTAGTTCAGTTAAACCTGCCATCCAAGAAAGACTAGAAGCTGCCATTAGAACTATTATAGTAATGTTGCATATTGTTTACACTTTTGGGCAACTTTGACACTGGTCATGTCCTTCTCCTCCTCAGTGAGACTATTCTAAAATGAAGTAGTATTGTATCTGATCTGCAGGAAAATAAGTTCCTTCTGCTATTATCAGATTTTTTTAGTCTCTACCACTGCAACCGGATCCTTGTCTGCTGCAGCTATCTAGCAGACACTGCCTGACTGTGATCCATCATCAGGTGGGTGCCTTGCAAGGTGAGAGAGGTAAATGCAGCAGAGACCCTGAATGATACTGAAGAATTTTGTTGCCCACACTCGGCTAGAGTTCAGGGGCAGATAGCACCTGTGTCACTGCAGCTGTCCTTTAAGGTGAAAGCATGCAGTGACATGGGCATATCACATAATGCTACTCTGTATGCCACACACGCACATCACCTTGAATCCACTGCTCATTTTCCCATTTTTATGATTCCTCCTGATCTGTTTCATAAGACAGAGCCTGCAGTTGTGAAATGTGCTCATGCCCTTGAGAAACATGATCTGACACTATCCATGTGATCTCTTCTAGCTTGCACTACTACCCTTCAAAACCCACACAAGCTGAATAGTTGAACCTGGGATACCCCCCAACGCACACACACACACACACACACACACACACACACACACACACACACACACACACACACACACCACACACACACACACACACACACACACACACATGCATATTAGCTGATGTCTTGTCCAAGTATGAAAAGGATGATCCGGTGATGCTATTCAACTTTCATTATAATATCATCAACTACTTCGGCTAACCTGTTTTACTTTTTTTATAAACAAATTTCCACTCATTCTTTTGTATATACACATTCTGGTTTTCAGGACGATCATGACATGAATAAGTAATTTTTAATTTTTTTCAGTAATGTCCCAGAAGGATGCTGTCCACAAAACAATACTTAAAATTATACTGCAGCTGATACTCACAGTTAGACGTTGCCCATTCGATTCTCAGTTAGAGTGTCTTCTGTGTGTTGACATGTGTGAATGGGCGTTCCTTCATTGAAGGTTGTGCATTAGGCCCGGCAAGCCAGCACGTAAAAATCTACTGCCAATCATAACTGGGAAAAGCCGAAAGACACAGACAGACAGACTTCTTGCAACATTCTACTAACAGGCTCCAAATCTGCATAACATTTTGATGAACATATATATTTATAAAAGCTGTATTTTTTATGATTAAGTAGTATGTGCTATGTTGGAATAGCTCTTAAAATCTCACTTAGACTTTGTGGTGATGAAAAAAGTAATTATTTAAAGGCAGCATTTAAATGCCTATATTAAAGACTTACTATACATATCTAGCTGCTAAATGATCATCAGACTGTGAAGTTGCAGACATGTCCTGTATAGTTAAATAAGTCTGTGTCACTGAGCCACAGTTCATGGAAAGGAGACGGCATTTTCTTTAGATTTTTGATGGAGATGGTTGTGGTGTGTTATTGACTGATGCAGTGACTCAGAGAACAACAAACAGAAGCTCAATATTATAATAAATTATGTCCATTTATTCCACTCAGTTTAGTGTTCAAAGTTGGAACTTCCCGTGTCGTCATTCATTTTTCAGGTACATGATATTTCCATTTATTCACTGCACTCACACTTCTGAATTCCTTTTGGCTTATAAAGTTTAAACACAAGGCGCTGTATTCTGTTTGCAGCATTTGTAGTATGTTAGCTAACACTGACTGGCCAGCCAGAAAATGTGTTATTAAGCAGAAAACTAGACTCATGTAGAAAGACTGTAATAGATTCCTTGGCTTTCTGAAATCATGAGGAGATTCTATTTTAATCCATTTTCTTCAACTGTGACTTTTTTGGACCTCTGGATATAAGTTGAGAAAATGAAGCTGTCAGCACAGCTGAATCATAACAGGTCGGGTATCTGTATACAGAGGTTCATGAATTATTTATGTATTCCTTTATGGTTTTGCTCTCATTAAAGGAGTCCTATTAAATGTCAAAACCTTATCTCACAGGTGTATAATTAATATACCATCAAGCATACAAGACAGCCTTTATCCCTTTACAGTAATTTACTGTACTTTTTCTAAAGAGCTGAAACATTAGATAATATCAAACATAATACCGTAACATTTGGTTAACAATCAAACTGATCTGTCTTCATTCTGCAGCGCTAACTGCCTCTAGAACTCATTAGTCTCCCAGATATCTTTAAATGAAGTGATACCATGCTTGCCTTATTTAATAGTGAATATGTATAGCGCACATGGAGGAATGTGTTGCAGCATATGGGGCCAGATTCCTAAAGATCATCCCAACCCTAGAGAATGCACCAGGTTCAGTGTAAAACTTATGGAAAGCTATGTAATATGTTAATATTTTGCAGTATGCAACAATATCAGTGCACCACAGCTGCTGAGCAAGAAGGAAGTCAAAACAGTGTGCTAAGTTCAGCTCAGTGGTAATTATCAGGAAGAAAATGCTCGTATTGCAAGCAATGCAAGAACAAAAATGCAATTAAGAACTAAAAAAGGGATGCTATGCTTTGTAATTTTGCAGGTTCTATTAGAATTCATGCGACATTTTCATTTTCTATTAGAATTCAGACATTTTCACTTTTACAAAAAATGTTAGATTTTTGTTCTGGCAATGTGGATTATATGCATTGCTGCTATAAGTTTACAGAGTGTAAATAAGCAACAGGGAACGCCTGTACACACTTTGTATTTTTGCAAATTCTGCTGTAATCTGAACAAAAATGTTAAAAAATTATGTTTATGGAGTTATAGCTTACAATGCCACACTGCCAGTGTCACAGTAAAAAGAATGTATCTAAACATTTTAGTTGGGAGTGGGGTGTATGTGTGGATCGGGGTGGTAATACATACACCCCAAAGATGGTGGAGTTCCTACAGTAGAAGCTGGGTGATGGTAGAGAAAAGGGATGTGCATGATGGAAGTAAGCAAAGAAAGGTCAGAGGGAGGATCAAAGGGGACGGGTATTTTACATTTAGTGGGAATAGTCACCTTATTTATTTATTTATTTATTTATTTATTTATTTATTTATTTCTGAAAACGGATGGATTAGTAAATTGTTAAGTAATGGAAGAAGAGAAAAGAGTGGGTAAGAAACATATAACAAACAGGTCACCATAGAAAAAACAAAGGTATGTACCATATCAAAGGACCAGGATGTGCGATACAGGCAGTACAGACTACACAGAAGAGGTCACAGAAAAATAACAGGGTAGGTATGTAGTCCAAACATGGTCCACCACACAAAAATACCTAAACTAATGCACCTATGCACACAACAGGTCTGCTGTGATATTGTCAGCTGTGTGACCCCCTTACAAATAGGATCAGAAATGACTGCATGCATGTGACAGGGAACAATACATGTGCAAAAAGGGCAATGCAACACAAACTCACACATCTTCATAACCATGCTGTCAGGTGTCAGCACTAGACATACCCACAAATTAGTAATCTGTAGGTCACAGAGATCCATACAAACAAATGTAGAATCATAGAAGCAGAGATCAAGAGTGAACTGCCAACCCATCAACCATGCATTAATGAGGCAAATATCAGTCCACTAAGACAAACAACATATTTCACAGGAGAAATAACTGTATTACTGTCAAGTGAGCAGCAAAGCTTTACTGCAGCTAAGGAATGCTTCTCAGTCTAAGCACAAGAAATGTCACAATCCTGCTACAATAATTGCCATGAGTGAATAACTGTCATAAATGCAGCATGTACAACATGTCCATTTCTGATATGCTGTAATCATGTTTTACAGTGACATACACAATGGTATGTCACTGCGTTTTAAGTTCATGGTCATGAGGACATGCATTGGTCACAGGACAGTAACACAACATGATAAACATCATAAGTAATGTATACCAAAACAAAATCAGGATAATGTACATTGAAGCCAAATGATATGATATGACCCCATTACAGAAAACATGTGTCAACATTATGCCTGTGTAGTACAAACAAGTTTCATTTACATATGGACAGGCAAACTGCCCTTACTGCACTATGCTCTCACAGGCCACTAATGAAACGTCATAAAAATGCACAGTCAGCAATCACACCATAATAGTCATATGCCATACATATGTGTAGCATATGGGTAAAATATGTCAATGTGGGAATGGCAGAGGTCACATACAACCCCCCTCATATAATGCATAACAACCACTGTGAAGCATGCTTTCAGTAACTATGCATTAAAGTGATATTTGCAGCAAAGCATCGCACATGGATGTGTCAATTAGAACAGCAAAGTGCTATGTATAATCAGCTTAATGATGGCTCCTGCATGATGCAGAAAAAAGTAAATGTATGTAACAAGCATACATGGCAGCATGCGTGACAAATGTGTGCATGCAAAGTAGACATACAACACAATCATGTACAGCACAAACATTGCCTGGAATATAGCAGCATTTCAAAATGACAAAGAGTAGTAGTACCGCATAATCCATGTGTACTGTCATGCTAGCCTGTTAAAACAGGTGGCACACCCACAAAATAGATAGAAATGTATCCTGCACATGTGCTTGGAAGGAAATTAGGAAATGCATGTGCAGAAATCATCCACCACAGTTTTGATGAGGACACATGCAACAGCCACATTGCAGACAATGGTCATCAGGGGATAGTCTGACATACATTTGTAACATGGTACACATCAATGTGACTGAATGCCTGTAAATATGGATAATACAGGGAGTATGTAAATTGAAACAAATGTGATGGTATACATAGGGGACACAGATGCATACTGCATGATAATTGCACATACAGCTGACATTTACCTCTATAGTATGTCACCTAAAACACCACTGGCCTAACCCTATGATATGCATAACAATCCCTAAAGAGACTCAAAGCCAGCAAGAGAAGTAAAAGGCAAACCACAGCTGAACCATTGAAATCACTTTAGGTGTATACACTATTATCGCAGTAATACATGAAAGGGAAATGTGTGCACAGAGCATACAGATCACCGTGAGGCAAGGCACATGCATACCATACTCCATCAGTGGTACATGACATCACTTGCATACACCCTGTCAATATCACAGTAATGTGAACACAGGCAAGAGTCAAATGAGATCTGTAACTAGATGTGGTCAGCCATGACCATATGGGCACAGAAATGCAAACAACAATAGGAGGCATGCAAAAGCATTAGTAATAAACTCCTGTGGGTGTCAGAGGAAAGAACCACAAATGTCTATAACACTTCTAATGGAGAGGAATGTAGTCTGGAAGTCTGTGAAGAGAAAGGCCATATGTTATGATGAAGAAGGATATAATGTATCTTTCAGCAAACAACTGCCATTGGTACACGAGTGAGATTGTAAAATGTACTGCACAAAAGAAGGGTGTACCATGTAATAGGCAATAGCAAGCATCCAGCATTTACAGCAAATGTTAACATGTCAGTGGACACCATGGAGGGGCAAACTGTGTCATGATAACAATGTAAAACAGGGAAAGAATGACTACCATATGGAGTAATGTGCTTGAATATGTGTCAGTACAATAATACCCCCTCATGTGTGATTAACCCATACTGGCAACATTACACGAATGGATCACTGACACTATACGTAATCTACAGAGGCACCCCTTGGTTGGGTTAAACTTCAAAAATGATCTCCCTTGTGATCTTCCAAAAGGAGCTGCATATGGACCATGCCATGTCTTGGAAGACGTTGCCCACGAGGTCCTGCATCTGGGTTTGGAACATGTCCTTCACAATGTCTCAGTCTGGAACATGTCCATCACAACATTTTGGTGACTGAGGTCTTCTGTTGCAAGTGGTGGAGATCATTTTTGGTGATCCAGTGAAACAACTGCACCCAATGGCCCTGGCCTTCCATCTTCATCATCATTTTGGTGTCATCCCTCATCCTCAGGTTTTACTTCTGCAGGCAAATGGGCATGCTTGACATCTCATCAACATCTATTGATAGGAGTGGTTGGTTGTGTTCCAGGCTTTGTAAAATGACTAACATAAAAATTGCAAAAAAAAAAAAAAAAACTATGTAATATGTTATTACATTGCCATGTACATAGGCAGCAGACGTAATCAAGGAAAGCCCACACCCAACGATGTTAATCATACACGGACATATTAACATCACAGATATTTTGCATTTATAATAACATGCTTGCTCTCTGATCGGTAACATATTGTGCTTCAATATTTGTTTTTCTACTATTGGTTGGGAGGGTGGCCTAATGGTTGAGGTGTTTGCCTTGCAAACACAAGGTGCAGGGTTTGAGTCTCACGAGGGATAAATGTCTAGGCTAAAAATGGCTCGGAAGGCTAATTAGCCTAGTATGCATTTATGATGGTAAATGGGGTTAAAAGGTCAAACTATGCTGTATTCTCACTAGATATAGATGTGCCACAATACTATGGTGGGAATTCAATAACGCCTACATGTTTGTTTTTTTCACATACAGCCACGAACATTTTTAGATTCAGTAAGCACTGCTGAGCAGCATGCCCGCACATGCAAACAGGAAAAATTCTGTGGCATGCAAATCACATCATAAATAGGTGAATCTCATGCAAATGAGGCAGGTTGAGTGATGCAACAAGCAGAAAGTCTTTTGTTCAGACTCTGTGAGAGTGTCCGTAGTGTACGTGGAAAAATTCCGACAGACAAAAGGGGATGTAAAAACTGCAGAAATGTGGACATAAATCCCCTGAAAATGTTATACTGCATTCAAATATGAGCAAAACTATTATTGTGAATGTCAGAAAGAGGAAGGGAATAAGTTAAATTAATAATTTTTTTAATAATCACTGCACATTTGTACTACGCACTGCAGTGCACAAACATGATTAATAGAAAAAAAAATAAGAGAAAAGATTTTATAATATATGACAGCAATGTATTATATGACCTTGTGTCAGGTCCATACAATGGTACATTCCTGCTATTGCTAAGGTTAAAGGGCTATGAAGCATGTAGTTTCCAGGCTGTCAGCACAGATATGCATGGAAATTAGGTGGATTTATTGAATAGCAAAAAGAGTAATAATGTCCACATATCCCCCTTGTGTAGGCTCTTAGACCATGTTGATGTTTCAGAAATAAACCGTTCCAATGTCAAGTAAAAACTTTACTAAAGCAAAGCTTTCAGGTAACAACCATTTCTCAATGCTAACACCATTGCACAGAATAATCACTATTTAAATAAGAGCAAACAAGTATCACATGATCACAGCCAGCATATCACATGATACTGCATACATTTCTTTAAAAAATACATTGAATATTTAGTTGTCGTATTCTTACTAAAACAGGTTTAATACTTGCAGTATTATTAAGACCAGGTTCAAACTCTGCACATAATCTAATAATCCATTCGTACTCTTTATTTTCAAGAGAATTGTTTAAATCACTCTCCGGTTCCTTTCACTACTATGTCTAGTCCCCTAAACTTAAAACAATGGTCCTCACACTTGTTCATGATATGTGACATTGTTCCTGCCCACAGACTTGCCCATCCAAATGCAAACAGACACATAAGGCCAAAATGGTAACTGTAGCCACATAGCTAGGATAAATAATAGTTATCTAACTGTTAGGCTACTAAATGCAGATAACAGTACAAAGCAATATCAGTCTGCAGGCCACAGACACTGTTCAACACAAGCCTAGTTTATATAATCCACAAGTAGTTTGCCTGCAGTCATGCACAAAACAGATGTCAGCTGTGATATGTGTGATAAGTACTGTGATCTATAGTGTGTAAGACTAGATAGGTAGGGGTTCTAATCTCACTTCAGGCCACACTGTGTGTGTGTGTGTGTGTGTGTGTGTGTGTGTGTGTGTGTGTGTGTGTGTGCAACTCCCTGCAAAACAACTGAGAATCCATTAACTATCAAACTGCAATAGTTCTGCACTTTTTGGCCCTGTAAGTTGATGTCAACCTCCAAACTGCCTGCTTCTAAAAGGCCTGCTGGACTACCAGCTGCAATAGTAAAGTCAAACTTAAGCTGTGGCACATGCAATAAGTACTGTGGTCTGTATTGAGTAAGACTAGATACGTAAGGGTTCTAATTTCATTCCAAGGTACTCTGTGTGTGCATGCATTGCCCTACAAAACAACTGAGAATCCCTCATTGACTACCAAGCGGCAATGTTTCTGCACTTTTTCACCCTGTAAGTTGATCCCAGCCCCCAAACTGCCTTCTTCTACAAGGCCTGCTGATGTCATCTGTCTTAAGACTACCAGCTGCCAGTCTAAAATTAGACTTATGCTGTGGTGTGTGTGATAAGTACTGTATTCTATAGTGTATAAGACTAAATAGATAGGGGCTCTAATCTCACTTGAGCCCACTCTGTGTATGTGTGTGTGTGTGTGTGCGTGTGTGCATGTGTGTGCGTGTGTGTGTGTGTGTGTGTGTGTGTGTGTGTGTGTGTGTGTGTGTGTGTGTGTGTGCATCTCCCTGCAAAACAACTAAGAATCCCTCATTGACTAGCAAACTGCAATGGTTCTGCAGTTTTTGACCCTGTCAATTGATGCCACCTTCCAAACTGCCCTCTTCTATAAGGCCTGCTCATGTCATCTAGCTTAAGACTACCAGCTGCCATTACCATGTCAGACTTAAGCTGTGGCATGTGTGATAATTACTGCTATATGTAATGTTTGTGACAAGATAGGTAGAGGTTCTAATTTCACTGCAGGTCATTCTGTGTGTGTGTATCTCCATGTGAATAAATATGGTCACCTCAGTGACTTAGAAAGAGGTAGGGTTTTGCAGTATTTTGGTTATTGCAGGTGATGTGGGCCTCCAAATGCCTGACCACAACAAGGCCTGGTGATGTCATCAAGCATAAGATGTCCTAAAGAAATAGAGATAGCAGACTTGAGGTGTGGCATGTGCATCACATATTGTGATGTGTAGTGTGTAATATTAGATAGGTAGATGTTCTAATCTACTTACAGCCAACTTGAACTGTGTGTGTGTGTGTGTGTGTGTGTGTGTGTGTGTGTGTGTGTGTGTGTGTGTGTGTGTGTGTGTGTGTGTGTGTGTGTGTGTGTGTGTGTGTGTGCTGTGCAGTGTCCTGAAAATATTAATTGGAAGTGGTGCTATCCTCATTATAGCCAGGTTTGTGTGTACAGCTATTGGAGCATTTTATATCAGGTTATGGAATCATAGGATATTTGAACATCAGTAGCCTAATAGCCCTAGAACCCTTACAATCCTAGCCAAGTTTTTATTCCTATTTACACTATCAGCAAATATTGCCCCTATCCATGAGGGACACAGGCAGAAGTCCTGTGGTGAAATGCCAGTTACCCAGATAATCATACAGATGGCATTTGACGAGGCCCAATGAGGTGCTCTGTTTGCCATTAGGCAGGAGTCTGTTTCAAAGGTTTGTGAAAGGCAGGAGTCTGTTTCAAAGGTTTGTGAAAGTCTGCTAGACAGATCTTTCTGACCAGCATGTATTATTAATGTCACGCACCAGGTTAATGTCTTTACAGTGAGTAATCCATGTACCATGCCACCTACAGACATGGAGCATTTCCACTCAAGCAGGGTCAAACATTGCCCTGTATGCAAAGAAGAGATCGCCTCTGGGTATTCTGTATGCTGCAGGCTACAATGACAGTGATTTCAGATGATCCCCATTGGATAGATATACTCAAAATATAAAGTTCCCTTGTGAGGGACCATTGTGTTCTGTGCAATTGCCAGTAGTGCTTGAAAAGGTACATTACAAAATGACCTATGGACTCAAATATTGGCATACTGAGGGAAGAATACATGCAAGTTATGACTACATTAATTTCAGATGACAGTGCCCTCAGGTATGACATATAATTCCATTCTTCCCTCTGGGGAGACATGGTAATCTAAGGTACATTAGGTGCAAACCTGTATGGTCAGGCCAATGTGCCCAGGTCTATCACCCCGAGTATGTACTTCAGGTGCTGCTACTGATGTCCTACTTGCCAGGAACATGGGTATTACTGATAGAAATGATACTACATAGATATTTGTTTGGAGTTTATGGCCATTAATATGTCAACAGGCATTTTTTCAGCAATACCTTCCTGTAGGATATTGACATAACTCACAGATTCTATGACCGCTCACAGTTTGCAGGCATCAGGCAATATTGTCAATCACAGACATGCAGGATTTGCTTGTACTGTGGTTAAATGGATTCCAAGCAGTACAGGACCCACAACTGAGCCTTTTTCAACATTGCTGGTTACAGATTAGCTATTGAAGGTGGATTCTCCTATTTTGAGTATGTGCTCCATCAGTGAGCCACTTAGTCATCCCATAGTGATATTACTGTTGATACCTAAATGGGTGATTTTGTCATTGATGCCTGAGTGGGGGATACAGTCACATGGCTTGACTAGATCAGGGGGTTGTTTACCCTGATGTCCCCTCATCAACATCCTTGGTGACTGCCTCAGACATATCCACTAGGTTTAACAGCCATGATCTTCCTTTCAGAAATCCACACTGTGTATGGTCAACTGTTTGTAGATTACACATATCTTTGCTGATCAGCTCCATGATGATTTGCCCCGTGGGCTTACAGATATGGCTACTCAGGCAACAGGTCTATAGGTGTGGTGATTGGTGGATCCACCACCTCTGTGCAAGGGGAAAACTCTTGCCATTGTCCAGTCAGCTGGGCTGCAGCCAGTGGTTACAGTATGATTGCAAGGAGTTCACAATGGTATTACTAATCCTTGTTGGATCCCATGTAGGGCACACCCTGGGATGTTAGCATGTCCAATAGATGCTGCGTTTCCTCCATAGAGAGTCCACTTACAGCCTGGTCTGTAGATATAGATGGTATGGGACAGGTTGTAGGGATGTCATGTGTCACATGTGGTGGGAACAGGGAAGAGAAGTTGACTCAGAATTTGTGGGACAACAGGTTAGCTATGAGTACAGACTCATTATATGTGTTATCATTAAGTATGAGTTCACCGACAATCTGGGCCTTTCCCCTTATGTTGCACATGTAACTACACTGTGTGTTGTAGTTGTCCTTTGTGGGGGAGGCTAATTTTGTCACATACTGTTTCAGCATGATGTCACAACAACACTATGTGCTTGTTTTAGCTGAGGAGGGTGTGCTTCCATTTTAGTGGGGAATCCTCACTCCAACTGTCACACAGCAATGTCCACCTTTTCCTGTCTAGCCTGCTAATGGCAGTTGTCCACAAAGTAGGCTTGCTGTGCCATGAAGAGTTTGTTTCCTCCTGTCAGGTACAGCCGAGTCTATGCAGTTGTACTGGTGCTTGCATAAAGCATTGGTGTGGAGCTCTGCATATTTGCCTGTCCCATCTGAGGGGGGAGGTGCAGTCAAACTATGTAAGCCATCCTATAGGAGGTAATAAATTGTTTTGTTGACGTTTATTACTGTATTTTCTGTGGGGAGTTGTAGATGTGATGCTTAGTTTTAATGAGACTGATCTAGTGTTTAGATCTCACCAAGGAGGACCTCACAGTAGAGGGGATACAGTGGTCACCTATATTGGTAAACAACTGATACACTACATTGGCTCACTTGTGGGGATGTCACGCTACTGGTCCAGGGCATTGTAATGAAGGATGTGGACTAACCTTTGGGCAAGCGAACTTAAGCATGACTAACCAACACAGTTGGTGGTTTCTTAATGTGACCCCAAACCATGGTGTACTGATGTATCTTGATAAGCGCAAGTACATTCACATAAGCACAACATGTATCTGGATTCATGGAGATGCTCCTATAGCTGGCAATGGCTAGAATTAGGTTCCCTTCCAGCCATGAATAGCACCTGCAGTGTCTCCAGGAAATCACACTGTTCATCATTCTGCATGTGTATCTATCCTAAATGAATATGTATACACCACCTGCATTACCTTGCACACTGTCAGTTTGAGGTCTGCACCTGACAGTGTGCCATAACATGGTTGTGTGATTACAATGCTTTGCCAGGCATGTGGCTCTTGGATTAACCATATTCCTGTTATTAGGCTTGGTTGCAATACCATACCTGCAAATGTTAACCTATGCAAGGCCAGCAAAGTTAGGTTCATGCTGCTACACCCTTGGGGTTGACAGCCTGAAACACAGTGTTTGTAGGCAATCCTTGCAGTGAAGATGTGGAAGCCTGTGCATGCACAGAAGACTTGCTCAACTTTGCAGACATGACTTTGGACTTGCAAGTCTACAATGCCTGTGAAGCAACCAGACAGCATACTTGATGTTGTGTGACATGATGTTGGAACACAGATGTGTTCAAGGTACAAAACTGTGAGCTATGACATACATAGGATATGTTGGAGTTGGACACACTTTGGCCAAAGGCGACCACTCCTGTCCAGTAGGTCTCAGAGCCATGTCATTCAGATATCCATTGTTAAGCTGTTGAAAGGTGGGATGTATGAATTACAGTGAAATTGTCACATAACATGGATCACCACCATTACGGTGATTGTTTAAGCAATGTTGGATATCTATGTCACCAGACATTGCACATTATACTGTGACACTGCAGCTGTGCTCTTAATCACCATCTGATCAGTACCCTAGTAAAAAAACACCAACCCTGCAGAAGACATAATACATGCAAAAGTCAACTGACTGCTTGGGTTGCTAGTGAAGGCATTACCCGGAAAAGGGTACGTGAAGTCTACAGAGCCTTGCATGATGTGGGGCAACTATATATCTCACATTTACAGTACCTACTATGTTAAGTATCATTTCGGTCAAAATCTGAACATAAGATTCAAACTGCAGTTAAATCCTCCCCCAAAAAACAAACACCTGATACCCATGTAAAACTATGTACACCCTGACACACTGACTGCTACAGTATTCCAATGCTGATCAAACTAAGCTTACTTGGGCCTTCCTCTGGTGTGGAAACTGTGGCACCCACATCCATGATATATAGTGCGATGGCAGCTGTCATGTGTTCCTAGGTTTGCCAGGAATTCCTCAGTGGCTGAGAGTCGTTGTTCCACTCCAGACCCTCCATCGGTGACACCACAATCCCTGGCCACAGCGGTTGCTCTTCTGTGTGCAGCATTTATCATGTCAGTCGCATGATGTCAAGCCTGCTTTTATGTCCTGCTCTGGTGACTGATGGCATTAACATCATGAACCAGGTCAGCCCACAGTGCTGCCTGCTGTTCCCTGTTTGCCTCCCCCAGGACAGTAGGAGTTCATGGTGTTGATGGAAGCCTTCCAGGATTATATCAATCTTGGCATCCATAAAAGGGCCCTGGTGTCTTGCACACATTTTTCCTGAAAGACAACAAAATGGGAACAAATGTCAGGATCACATACATGGGAGTACACTATGTAGAGCTACAGCAATAACAGAATGGCTGGCAGTATCCACTGCTTGATCACACATTTCATATTCCACAGTGTGCAAACATACTAAGGGTGTGGTTGCAACTAAGATACCAGCAATAGTTAGATATTCCTGTTTGTGCCATGACAGATACTGCTGTATGATCACACACGCAACACAGGAGTCCATTGTAGTGTGGCCCCTAGGAGTAACTTCCCTGATAATATGTCAAAATAACAGTGCCAAACAAATAGCAGTGTGCTATTACAACCACTATAAAGGGACATTGCCAGAAAACCAGTGTGCCACATTGACAAAAAACATCCCAACCTTGATGTACTGTACTAATATGGAGATCAGTGACATGTCATCATTACAGTTCTCAGAAAGGATTATGCTGTAATTCCCATCCCCCCTAAGTATATTTGCACATATGCATCATGTAAACAAAATGACTACATACCTACAATACTTCTCTGTTGATACGTGCAGATATATAAAGGTTATGACAATGCATTTACTGTGTGAATAAACTCTCATACACAATACTTCCCCTAGCTAGATGTTGCCTTTTTAACATGGTTGTCATTACAAGGCGATTGGCTTTTAATCAGTCTGTGCTTCTGAAATGTTACTTGCAGCCAACACAGCTGATTTGCAGTATAAGCAGCCAATTACATGCAACCACTGAACAAGATATAAGGCCTCCATGTAGATTATAACCCTTTTCTCATATGTTGTGCTGGAAATTACTAGGGTAAAGATACATCATCCCAGAGAGTACATCTGTAGCAGCTACATTTTACATACAGATGTGTGTGCTACAGGCTGAAGCTGAAGCTGATGCTGTAGGCAATAGCCATAGGCAGACGGGGTGAACGCTTTGGATGACAACACGCTGTAAGAGTAAGTGTGGGAGCTATGGTAGCCTTGTTGTAAAGGTAGAGCCAGACTGAAGGTACTCATTCCACTGCAAATTAAGGCACGTGTTTAAGGTAAGTATGTTAGCCAACAGTAGCAGTACCGCAATCAAAGGCAAAATGGTTGGTGTGCCCTAGAGAAAGGTAAGGGGTAGATTAACCATTATGTCATGCAGTTGGATGGGTGCCAAGTCATGTGGGCTGCAGTGTCATATTACTGGGCCACAATTTCAGTACACACTTCAAACTCCTGTGGAAATTTAGACTAATGCATGACCTGACATACTCTGCTCTTTCTAGTGTTGTACTAGGAGTAGTTAAGGGTGATCCTAACTGTAGGCCTTTGTGTTTTATTGCTTAGATGCAGACATTCTATCTGTACTGCTTTGGGTGGATATATGGGTGATAAGACAGACATACACATGACAATATATAATATTGATGTCCATTGGTAGAAGCAGCTGCAGATGAACCCAGGAACATGTGTACCAAGAAGTACTGCTTACAATGCCTTTTACAGACTCAGCTAAAGTGTTACTGAGATAGCAAGTATATTTTACATGTTGTAGATATCACTCCACAGTTATCTGCTGTTACAGACTGCACTTACATGCATTCCTCTCATCTGTATAGACTTTTACAGAATGTCCAGATTTTGCCCTCATATTTTATGCCTGTTTTTCATTGCATTGTAGTTGTCTGGCAAATTAGTGTCAAACATTAAAGACTGAAGCCAGAAAATAATGACAGACAGACATTTGAGTTTCAGACTTCCATATACTTCAGAACATTCATGCTAAACCAATACCTTTAGTCTGTCATTCTTCTAAGTTGGTAAGAGCAATATTTAAAAATTGACCCTATTTGTGGGCCTTTGTCACAGTTTTGTTTATGGATGTGTCTAGATTGTATGGCTTTAGAATGCTGTAATTCCCTATTAATGTTTTAGCAACTGCATTTCTACATGTTGTACATATACTTGCAGGGTTACCTGCTATTGCATACCTTACTTGCATTCATTGTTGTGTGTATGGCTTTATTGTGATGTATTTCTCTAGTAGAGCACTAATTGCAGTAATATTTTTCTATATTTTTTTCAGCTGGTTTGTACAGTGAGGTGTGATGTACAGCATCACTTAAACACAGTTAATGATGAAAACTTGAATATTATTATGTTTTCATTTAAACACGTGTGTTAATTAGCAGCTGTTTGGCTTGGCAGGTTGAGCCACTGTTGTGCAGGTGAGATGCTCCTCTGTTTGAAATAGAGTGCAGGTGTACATTATGAATGTGATTAATATTTCTACAAAAGCATATATCAATGAAGTGCTATTTAGCATAGCTAAGCGATGCAGTGTTCCACGCCTCGTCATGCAAAAAATCTTTAAAGAAAAGAAAAATGGGGAGATGGGACAGTTGTGCAAAGGGGTGCAAGCAGAGGGAAAAACATTGTGAAAAGCAGGCAGGGATGTGTAGGACAGGTGTAGGAATGAACCATATCTATCCATTTCTTCATCAGCAACAACTGTGCACAGTGACAGACTTGTTTGCTGAATTTGAACTGTCACCCGCAGAGAGGGGTAACAGCAACCTAAGTGCATTGTCAAGTCAGATGGACAAAATTAAGTAGGTCCAGTGAACCCATGTGCAAAATAGAGAGCTATGTATGGGGTGATTTTTTTTGGGGGGACAGGTACTCATTTTTTTTCTTTTTAAGGTGAGAGTGGAATGTTGGGGAAGGGACATAGGTATGTGTGGAGAGGTAAGTTGGGAAGGTGAGAATGCACTTGCAGACAGACAATACAGCATACAGGGTTGGTGTGTGACACAAGAGAGGGGTGAACACCTTGGACAGGGAGTGTGTTGTGGATTCACAGTTTTATAAGCATCCACACAGTAGAACTGTCACGCAAGTCCTCACCCCTGAGACTGTCAGCACTGCTCCTTCATTGCTCCTGTGGTGGCAGTGCTGGAGGCTGGCATGCAGGGTGAGACTGCCCCAGCAGAATAGTGAGCATGTCCTCTATCCGGAGCAGGCAGGCACTGAAAGATCATACAACCACCCTGTGCACCATACCTGACAGTTCTTGACAGGTGACAAAATCACCCTTCCACCTCCATTCCCAGAGCTGGGCCCAGCCCCAGCCTGTAGGGTGAAACTACCAGTCACTGCAGGTAGGGCAGGGATAGCAGAGAGGTCACCAACAGGCTGTGGACCAGATGTGCTGGGCCCTGGTGCCACAGCCAATGGAGGCAGGGTAGGTGGATTGTGTGGATAATCACATTGTCACAGTATTCAGGAAATCCTTCTATGTGGCACACCTCATCACAAAAAGTTTCTCATCCAGGAAAAAAGAGGTCATTGTTCCCCTCTACTCGTCACTCATTAGACCCATTATAGAGTACAACACCTCTTTTGGTATGTACCTCACAAGACATCTACAACAACTGGGAAGGCCGCAGAAATACCTCACAAAGAGGATTACCAGCCTCAAACAGATGCCCTATGCAGACTGTCTCAAAACACTCCAGCTTTACTCCATCGCATATCGCCTACTCAGAGGTGATATCTGCCTAACATACAAAGCTATGTCAAACCCAGAGCTGTTGGACATGCTCCACTTAAAGAAATCCAAATCCCTCTGAGCTACATGCTCTGGGGACTTAAACCTTGTCACCACAATAAACAGAGCATGTTGGAGGGATAGATTCCTGTCCCAGAGACATTCCATACTCTGGAACAAACTACCTATCTATATCAAACAAAGCTCCTCATTGGCACTCTTCAAGAAAAATCTCGATGATTGGATGAGAAATAGGAAATTCACCCCAGGGATCACCTCTGTGGCTCTGCTCAACAGGGACACAGGAAAATAATTTTCTTGGGTGGCAAAAGCCAGGGTACCTTTTTGGCTAGGCTTATATAGGCCCTAGGGCCAATAGCCTAGTGCCTACCTATGAACCTATGAACCAGCCTACCTTTTTGCACTGTAGTAAGTTAAATATACACATAATCAAACCAATTTTAGTGTTAACATAATGGAAGATAATATTGATTAATCCAAATACATGTTAAGGAATGTTATGAGGAACACAACAATAAATAACATAACAGTAAGTATGTTAACAGTAAACATGTATGACATAATCCAAAAGGGCAAAGTAACAGTTAGTTTAAAAGAACATATTACTATCAAACCATAATAACAAACAGTAATAAATTAATACATTTCATAATAATAAATTAGAGAATATATGTAATGGAGAGAGAGAGAAAAACATACCATTAGTGACTTCACAGTTGATATTACTACACAAGTTAATAATACATATGTCTACAAGTGTGCAGTGTCATTTGTGCGTACCGTGGCTCCAATTCTTGTATAGATAATGTTACATGCACATAGCTCTCAACCTGTTAGCATGGGACAATATGGGCCAAGCACTAACAAATGCAGGCACACAACTACAGGGAACTGTTTTACATAGTGTGCTCATACATTACTATCAAGGTGTTCTGTAAATGGATTTGCCAATAAACTGCATTCCAAGTAATGTCATTTAGCTGCTAATCTATGAGCAGGCATATGGGGTGTTAGTCATTACATTCCAAAAAATCATGACAGTTGAGAGATATGTTCATGTACACTTACTGAAGTAGACAGCCAGTGATTTCTTAGATGGCTGCTATGGAATTATAACCCACAAGCTGACTCCAGGAAATGTGCACTAAATTTAACAGTTGACAGCTGTCAGATTATGAAAGACATGGTGGTGCATAGAGGAATGCTTCACATGTATTAGAAAAGAGTATTTATCAAGGTACAACTCTGCTTTACACTTTATTGATACTGCTCCTGGAAATCGGGCACTTATATAGATGGATATCTGGCCATAACTTGAGGTACCTTACCCATATGCCTTGTTCCTGGAGTGGGAGGAATAAACAGCATTATTTGACATGAAATGGCCATAAAAAAGGCTTGATGCTTACTGTGGGTATTGCATTACATTAATCAACAATATTTTCTGCAGTTTTTATTCATTTCCATTTTACAGTTGACTAGTGTCAGATTGAAACACATATGCAGTGAAAACAACCATACTGCACAGTTATTTGAACAGATTACTTCTCAATGCACAATCCTGCTTTAAACTTTTATTGGTAATGTACCTTATAATCTGGCATTTATACACATGCATATCTGGCCATGATGTCAGCTACCTTAACCATACACCTTGTTATTTGAGTGAGTGGAATGTACAGCATTATATGACACAAACTGGCCAGAACACAGACTTGCAACTTACTGTAGGTATTGCACTATATTTATCAGACAGTTTTTTCAGCAGTCTTTATTCATTTCCTTTGTACAGTTGACTGTTGTTGGATTAGAGCAGACATGCAACGAACACAAGACTATTGAGCATTTCTTATTTTGAAGCAGTACACATCACAGCACCATCAACCTTTATAATGTATTTATTACTGCTGTTTAAAGTCTGGCATGTACAGCATGGATAGCTGTATCAGACCTGTAAGTAATAACCCATTTACCCTCATCATTACCTGAGTGCAATCTACAGCATATGTCACATAATGAGCACAGCAGAACAGTGACTAGTAATCTTGGTGGAACACAACCTCAGCTGATGTTTGCAAGCTATACTACACAATAATGCATGGTTACTTGACTTAACTTTGTTTACCATTTCAGGTAGGCACTGACACATTACTAAACATATTACAATTCCCAAGTATGTTATTCCTGACCGTTAGGACTGCAGACTATGTAAATACATTTTAATCTTGACAGTACATTATACATTAGGTTATCGCTTTGCTCTTTTCCTACTCACCACACTCACGCCTCATCCTGGCCAGAAGCCCTGCATGAGATTTCACATTGTGAGTTCTCTTTTCTGTGCCTGTTGTAAGATAAAGAAAGCATTATACATATAAATTTTGCACATATTCAGTTTGTATACTTATAAATCACTGGGAAACATACTTACATATCTGTGGGGTGCACGCAGTCCGTGCTTCATGGACCCAGGTGTCCAAAGTTCCCCTCTTCCTTTGCTTCAAGTCATCATAGTGGAGATGGTACCACTCACCAGTTCAACGGATACCAGTAGCACTGGTAAGGTCCCTAGCCAACTTATTCCAGGCCTCAGACTTACATTCTGAGCCATGGTAATCACTGTGCAGCAGCTGGGGTTCATAGCTGCAAACCAGGAATCCAATAAATCCTCTAGACTCCTGCACCCCATCTCTGTTCCTGAAAGTGAACTCACTCACCACCACCAGGCATATCAGCAGCCATATTGCAACTTCAGTGAATGGTGTGAAATTGCCACCTATTGGCAATTATTTGGGATGTATTCCCGCCTTTACAAGTCATACTGCAACTTTCAACAATGCTGCACATTGCTTAACTTCACATAAACTTGCACAAACCATTTAAGTGAATATAAGTGAAGCTGAGGAGTGTGCAAAAGTGATGGACCATTAACCATGTTTCAGTGGGAGCTGAGCACCATGCAAACTTGCAGAAATTGTTCAAGCGAGGCTGAGCACCACGCAGATTTGCTAAATATTACTTTTATTTTACATTATAGTGATGTTTCAGTTAGCTGACTCATTCTCAAAGCAAAAATTGTAAAGCATATCAGTACTCGAACCAAAGACCTGCTACACTATATCTCATCACTCAACCTGTCTAGCTACTTGGATAGTGCAGGGAAGCAATATATCTTCACATATACTACTATGATCTCTGTTAGTGGTGCGCAACAAGCAGAACCAAAACATTTATATACATCCAGTTTCTATTTTCAGACATATAACAGATGTCAGGTGCATGTGTATAAGCGCAGCTCAGCATCACTAAGCAGTGCACCACTCCATGCAAACAGGGAGGAAACAAAAATATATAAATAAATAAATAAAGGAGAGACTTCAAATTTTTACATCCAGTTTCTATTTTTAGACATATAACAGATATCAGGTGCATATGTATGTATGACCACAGCTCAGCATCACTAAGCACCTCATGCACCTTGCAAATGTGCATTAAATGTAAAAAAGAAAATTGCTGTCCTATGCTTACTACATGTCCAGACCATTTTCTGGACAGTCCACAAATATGGGACAGTCTCTACACTGCTACTTGCACAGATTCAATATTCGTGTACCTCTGATCTCCCTTGGCAGCGTGCCTTAATTAATATGTATGTTGCCATGGAGGACCAAGGACCATGTACACAGATAAAGTCCATGTAGGCTCTAAACAGTACCTACATGGATTTTACTGAATCCTGGGGTACATGTTGTGATGAATATTATATATTGATAACATTATACTACTATTAAATGAATAATGCTCCAAACATTGCTGCTCCCTACAGTGCTTTGTCACCTCCTACATACAGCACAGCAGAAAAACAAATATTGAAGCACAATATATTACTGTAATTATTTATATAAGCAGTAAGTACAAGAGGACAATAGGTGTGACAGTACCTGTATATAGGCCAGATTTCCAACACAATACTTGCTGACTCATTTGAGATAGTCACCAGAGTTCTGAGCATATATACATATAGTCATCTCATAAAGGATATAGGCTGTGTGCAGTACATTCTATACTGATGTGGGTATGTATGGTTAATAATATGAACAGAACATTATTATGTTATAGGAAGAGCTTACACAGTATGAACACTTGATAGGATGACACATATTCTGGACATATCAACATAACTCAACATCTTGCTCATAGTATACATGAATACTTAGTTATGACCTCAGACTAAAAACAGCATCACCATGATGTTATCAGCACATGCATAACAATGTCCAAAAGTGAAACACTGCTACAAATACTGCTCACCTCAATATAGAAGTGTGGTGCAACAAAACATCTTATTGAAATGTTGCAAAGATTAATATGGAGAAAAAGAGCACCAACAATCATACACCCATGTGAAACACATCACTAATATCTATATGTACCAAGTTAGTCTGGGTAGAAGGAATACATGCACATATATCTACTTATAATTGTTTATGCACTGACCAGTAATGATCAGTGATGTATTTCTTTATCAAACGACATACATATATACATATCCTTATTGACAGACAGGAACAGACAGACAGACAGACAAAACCATGGGCAATGAATACTAGAAATATCATTATCCAAAAATGCATACATGTGCCTAACATCTGTGTTGTACATCTGAATAGAAGTCAAGAGTACATGCACACACAGCTGTCTGTGTCTACATACTGCTATATATATATATATATATATATATATATATATATATATATATATATATATATATATATATATATATATATCTGTGTGTGTGTGTGTGTGTGTGTATGGGTCTACTTCACTTGACTTAAAACTCATTTGATGGACATCCATTTGACTGACAACCAAATTACCTAAATTTCAAATTACTGACAACTCATTTGACTGACTCTCATTTCACTGACAGCTTACAATGCTGAATTTCAATATACTAAATCTTAAACCATAGACATGCACACTTCAAACACCAATAACTAACTCATTCCAGAACTTAAAAACTACTTGCTTACCCTCTTAAGAGAAACTGGACAATGTACAAAAAAACTAGGTGGGGGCTGTGCCCTCACCCCCCCCAATTACATATACTAACTCCAGGATTGCACTACAGTGGGGAAAAGGGCATATACCTTTAATTTGCCTTACAGTACTCTACATGCTGCCACTACTGCTGGGAATGCACAAAACATTCACAAAATTACTTTAGATACTTCCCATAAACAAATCGAGACAAACCCACATTTGGAAACACTACAACACTACTTTCTACATGATTACTGGTATTCTAACAGTCAGCAGTGTAAGTTACGGTAATTGTTTTATCAGAAACAAGTCACAGGTAAAGGGAAATCCATAACAAGTCTATCCCTGGGATTCATGAAGCTTGCACCAGGTGCAGGCGTAGCATTGGCGATCTAACACCAAATATGGCCGCAGAGCGATTCAGGTACGAGCTGTTTCCATGTGCACTACCTGCATATGCCACAGTTGCACAGCTCCTGGAGCATGTATGCTAATTACCCCATGTGCAGCAGAGTAGCATGCAAATGAAGGTATATAGCAATTCATGAAGTGGTGCAGGCGTAGCATAAGCATGCATAAATGTAAACAGAAAAACTGGTTTACATTTTTTCAAACATAAAATCTGAGCCATGACAGCAGACCAAACTCACGTATTATACTGTTAATATATGCCAATGTCTAAATATATAGCCACTGGCATAAAAAAACATGCACAACACATAAAAAAGAACATTTAATGTCATGACCAGACTAACACAAAGTAAAATCGCAGTGCATCAGTGCGCAAATGGGATCACAATGAAAATATATTTATATGTAATAAAACTACAATGTAACACATTTCATGAATTCCCCATAATAGTCAATGGCACGTATGCTACACTACAACCATGGCACAAGGGTTGCTAAGGGTCTATGACAGTGTTCTGCATGGTAACTAAGAATTAGTAGACAATGCCATGCAAATGAGACAAGTAATACTGAATCACAAAATCCCCACCGGCGTAAGGATGTACCTCACAGCATAGCGGTACAACACCAAGGTGTAGCCTGGAGATAAAGATGACATCAAGAGAGGGGTGTGCCACATGACCTGTAAGCACATTGGAGCATTGCTAATCCAGTTTGCCTGTTGCTAAGCAAAGCCGCAGGATAGGGGTGTGGAAGTAGCCACAGCTTTGCTTAGCTGAGAGCACACAAGGTAACTAAAAGTACATGTGAACATGGATGAAAATGCGCTCAAAACCAGGTAAACAGATGTGCACGGCACACACCACAGCTGAAACAGGAAGGATATGGGAAGACAATAAGGAAATGCTACAGCATGGTAATTGGAGTACAAATGAGTAATTAACACCTAGGAACCCACAATGGGCCATTGACAACAGCTAACAAGGCTGCTAGCAGCTACCTGCAGAACATGAAAGGGGAGGTGCTGTACTGAAAAGAAAAGAGAACTGTCACAGCAGAACAAAGCAAACTTGCAATAGATCCGCTACATAACACATTTCACTACACAAGCCTGGGTTGGAAAAGTACAAAGCAAGAAAGCCGACAGCTGGATGCATGCCTGACAATGGGAGGGGAATCAGGTTGAAAAGTGAAGTAAAGGGCAATAGATGAATCACGGCAGCCAGGCATAATTCAACACCAAAGGCCCCACAATAGCAGTACCCATTGTAAAACCCATAATTAAGATACCCTGCAGCTGGAATTGCACATACACACCCAATTACACCACCAGCAGCCATAGCACAATAGTATAAAGTGTGAAAGCACCTCACACACACTTTTGTATTCCCAGACACTCTGCACCATTGGTGTATACAGACAGGGAATTTTTAATATGTACATGTTATGGGCTGTCATAGCTTTGATTTACCAGCATGTGTTGGAGACTGACGGTGGTGTGGAGGATGATGCTGACAACCATCTCAGGTACTGGAGGAGGAGAAGAGTGTTCAGACCCAGGGTAAGTTGCCAGGGGCTACATGATCTGGAGATAGTAGAGCATTACAGGGTGGACAGGGACACCATACAGCAACTTGTTGAGCTGTGCCGCCATGCCTCAGAGCCAGAAACAACAGAGGGGAGCCCAACCCAGTGGACATAAAGGTATGTGTAAGCTTGAGAATACTAGCCACAGGTACCTTTCAAAAGCCAACTGGGGATATCATGGAGATCTCACAGGCATCAGCATCTGGGGTACTCCATCAGTTCCTGGATGCCATGTTACCACATGCCAATGAGCACATATACTTCCCCCAAATGCAGGAGGAGTTGGCCAGCAATATACGTCTCTTCCACCATGTGACAGACTACCCAGAGGTACTGGATGCAATAGACTGTGTGCACATACACATCAAGTCACCACCCGGTGAGCATGGTAGGCGCTACATAAACCGCAAGGGATACCCCTCCATCAACTGCCAGGTCATGTGCAATGCCCAGTGCATTATCATGGATGTGTGTGCTGGCAGCCCTGGAAGCTATCACGACTCTCACATCTGGTGTGCCTCACAGCTGTATCAGGTATTTGCCAGGGGGGACATTCCATATGGCCACCTGGTGGAGGATGCTGGCTATGCACTGGAACTGTGGATGATGACTCCCATCAGAAATGCACACACACCTCTGCAAGAATGCCATAATGAGGCACACGCAGAAACTAGAATCATCATAGAGTGAGTGTTTGGGATGCTGAAATCATGGTTCTGTTGCTTGGTCATATCTGGTGGAGCGTTGCAGTACACTCCAGGCATATGTGCCCACATCTTCATAGTATGTGCCATGCTGCATAATATGATCCTGCCAAAACAGCTGCAGCAGGGACAGAATGGTGAAGGCCCACACAGCCCACCACCATTGCCAAGGGCCCCACAGGCACAGATGGACTCAGACCACGAACTCCCTGTGCCAGCCCCAGTAGGCAGACGGAAGTGTGCCCAGTATGCCCATGCCTTGGCAAAGAGGGAATGTATAGCACACACACTGACAGTGTAGGCACCTACAGACTGACACCCTTCTCCACCTGCACACACAGTAAACATGGATGGCACACACACACAACCACCTGTAAATTGTCATGTATAGGTGGTCTACTGTGTGCATCCTCCATAGGCAGCCCTCAACTATTGTACACACAACTGCCATTGGCACAAGGTAAGTCAATACCTGAACAGTAAATGTGTCAATACTGTATGTAGAGGTTAATAGGTACATAGGTAGTTACATGCCTAACTGCCCGAGGCCATTCATAAGCCTAGCCAAAATGTGTCTGCTGTCGCCACCCCATTGAGTAACTAACTGTCCCTCTGTGGAGCAGAGACAATTGCAGGATTCCTGGGGTGTATCCACTGTTCCCCACCCACTCTGCAAGGATTCCCTGGAGTGTTAGTGAGGGGCTCTATATAATGTAATCAGGGATGTAGTTCCAAAGCATGGGGAGTACCCATGACAGGAATCTGTCACTCCAGCATCTTCCAGTTACGGTTGTGGCAAGGTGTAGCTCATTACAGTATGTGGCTCACTGTGACATGGATTCCGATAGGTGGAGCATATCCATTAAGCCTGACTTGGACACGGCTTTGTTGGCCAGCAAATATCATCTCAGAGTAAATGAGATGCCACTGAGTAATGCAAGAGTTTATGCAGTCTGGCAGCATAGGACACATGTCTGAGGGCATTATCCCTCTTGGCGAGGTATATTCGTGGCCCTTCCAGCTGTTGAATGTGTCTTCTGAGGTACATCCAAAATGGGTTATTATACTCAATGATGGGATTGATGAGTGATGAGTAAAGGGGTACAATAACCTCAGTCTGTTCAGATGTGAACTGTTAAGTAATCAGATGGCCTACATAGACGGATGTCCTATCTACTTCACAGATATGATTGTCAAAGGAGAGATCACTATCTAATGTAGTCCCCACATACACATTACCTTGTCTGAATTATAGTGTCTGCCACTCATGTGTTAATATGTGTGTGTGTAGTTTCCCAAAATGTAATGACCATGCAGTATGTGGCCTTTAGCTGGAGGCCATGACTCTAACACCCTGTGTTGGTCTATGTGAGGCCCCTTGAAGGACGTCTGTGACAGCCGGACTGTCAGTTATGGCTCCCAGTCTGCAGTAATCACCAGACATGGCCTGCTGTAGTCCACCTGTGTTAGCCCGTACGTCTGAGAAGTAAATGGCAAACAGTAGGGGTCCCAGGACTGAGTCCTGTGGGACACCAGTTGTGACTGGTCAAGAGTTGGACCTGGAGGCTGCTAGACTTACCATGTGGGTTCTGTATGTACGCCTGTTGGCAAAGCAACCTGTGATGTATGGGTGTATGTACTGGCTGGTCAGTGTAGAAATAATACCTGAGTGGGGAATGGTGTCAAAACCCTTGGCGAGGTCCAGGTAGTATGTGTGAACTACCACACCCCACACCTAAAGTCTAGGTGACTGTAAGATGTCAAACAGGTTCAATAGGCATGATCTGCACTCAGTCAAGCTGACCTGGGTTGGGTCAAGTGTCTGGAGGTTACCATTGTCTATGTTAATGAGTGCTATGAGGATGCACTCCATAGCTGTGCAGATCAGGCTACTCAGGCTTATGGGGTGGTAGTTACCATGGTCAGTTGTGTCACCACCTTGGTGGAGTGGAATAGCTGTTGCCATGTGCCAGTGAATGGCCATGTAGCTTGTGTAGAGGCTGATGTTGAATTGCTATATTAGGCGTGGGGTCACTTTGTCTTGTAGTGTCTGCAGGATGCAGTCTGGGACACCATCTGCCTCCATTGATGCTCTGTCATGCCGTTTGAAAGGGCCATTACCACCTGTATGTATCAGATGTCTGGGATACTGTTTTGGGTATTGTTGTGGGCCCTGTAGGGGGTGAAGCTTGCTCCAAATGTATCATTAAGTGTGTTGGTGATATCAGTAGGGTCAGTATATTCAGTGCAATATTGCACCAGCACAGTGCAAATCTGAGTGTTACTGCTTAGATCCTTGACATAGCCAAGGAAACCTTTGTGGTCATATTCCGAATTCATGCCTATTTACCTGTGGATGTCAGCCTTGGATTATTACATGAGTAACATAAGTATCTTGCTAATACTGGTCACGGACGTCTGCATGTCTTGGGATTTGCTGTTGTTCTGGACTACTGTCCTACTTCTGTTGCATAGCCTGTATAATGCATATAATGCAGGGGTTCAGCAGACTGGTGTCCTTGTGTAAGAGTAGTGAGTCCTGGTTTACCATTGATGGCACAACCCATACATCTTTGTAGGTGCTTATAGAATGCATTTGTAATTCTGTCTGTATCTTGAGCAGTGTCATCCCTGAGCATGGGGGCTGTGAACCCTCCCACCTCTGTCATTAGTACTGTGAATTTAGCTGTAGAAGAGGTATTCACTGTGTGTTCCTTGGGTGGGGAGATAGTTGGGAGTGGAAATCATCAGTGAATAGTTCATGGTCAGATCTAAACAGTGACCGGTTTACCTCTCATGTAGTGCACCTGTTGCACATGTCAGTGATTATCACTTCTAGTATGTTTTCACCTCTCGTTAGTCTGTCTACCAACTGATGCAAGCCATATGAGGTGATAAATCCAGGAAGTGCTGGGCCTGGAAGTGAATACTTGAGTAGGTTATCCAGTTAAGTGTAGGGTAGCTGACATTGACCAATAACAGGGTGTCTGGTAGGAATGTCATATTTATCACTGTCTTCAGATAGTTGTAGTGGTGCTCCTGGGTCATGGAGGATTATCTGTAGCAGCTCACAGTTTGCATTGCAGTCGTGGCTGATGTTAGCTGCACATGGATGATCACAGAGGTATCATGCTGCCCCACTAACTTGGAGGTGTAGGTATCCCCGAAGAATATGGATACACCCCCTCCATGTCTGTGCCAGTCCATGTTCAATGGCTGAAATGTGTGTTATGGGTTGTAGTCTGTTGGTGCTGGTGTGCTCACAGGAGCCTTATACAGGTCCCAGTCACAGAACAGATGTAGAGGTTGTCCATACTGAGGGGTGCTGTGAGTGCATGCATGCTGTGATTACTACCCCTGGTGTTGAGTAGCCTAACCCTTATTGATTCCACTATTGTGCAGTTCATGGGGGTGAGATTCACCTCTAAGACCTGCCTAAAAATGGCACCATGGGGGCACCAATAGCCTTGCCCAGCATTCCAAAGCCTTAGGCTGACACATGCAAGTTGGTATGGCATTGTTGCAGGCATGTTTCCCATCTGTGCTTGTGTCCCATATTTCCTGTAGGTAACCTACTGGTAAGCAATACAAAGCCTGAAAGCTATATATGTCCACTAGCTTCCAAGATAGGCTTTTGGAATGATTATGTATCAGTAGTCTGTATGCTATTGATGTACTTAACTGTTATCTGACTACATGGTGATTTTACACTGTATATTGTGATCAGAAAACTCTATAATCACATATGATGTTGGAGATGGCCTGCATTGTAGAGGTCCACAGATAGGTAGTAGGCTATCTGCCCAAGGGCATTTAGAAGCATAGCTACAATATGGTGGCGTTACCTGCACCATTGATGAAGTAACTGAGTCTCTGTCAAGCATAGACAATGAAGCGATTCCAGGTAGAGTTGCTGGAAGCTGTTGAAGACTAGGGTACTGTAGGGTGATAGGGACACATAGTGATCTCAAAAGGACATGTTAACATGACAACCCAACAGCATTCAATTTCCCCAACAGATCTGACAGCTATAAAACTGGAGTGGCTCCCCCACACCCTGGCTGTATGTTTCTGGGACACATGATCCCAGGGGTGTATATACTGTTGCCCAGTCACACATCAAGGTTTCCCCTGAAGTGTGTCAGTCAGGGGCTATGCCAAATGTAGTTAGGATGTTAATGTATAGTCTCTCAATTCATGTGTTATGTCGGTATTTCAAGAAGCTCACTGGGTGTGGGTGGCTCCGCCTGTTGTGTAGCCAAGCTTACACATAGGACATAGGAAATAGGCAGAAGGAATGTTAATGTCAATAGTGTAATGGATACAGCATTTGCATAATATCTGTGCAGTCCAGGTTCAAATCCTAATAAAGGCAGAGATGATTTACATGTTACATAGTATACCTTAACCACAGCTTGCATAAATAGGTAGTATTCCATAGAATAATAAACATTTGGAACACACATAAACCCATGTGTGCTGGAGAGTGCAGTTAACAGACAATGTAATGTTATGTAAGCACATAGTGAGATGTTACATCACTGAAATGTATATATCCTGAGTAGTTAGCAGAAGTGGCCATATATGTGTGCACAGGTTGTAGGATGTAAAGTTTTTTAACTGTGTGTATAATGTCGCACAAACACCTTTAAACCTGCGTACAACTGCTTAAATCATCCTTATTCTGTAGTAAAACACATCTAATACATTGCAGGTGTTGAACCCTGGACCATGCACACTATAGTCATGGAACCTAACACTAAGCTATCTAATCTGTATACATGGTAAGGGGTCATTAGACTACACCTTATACTACAGGCATTTCACAGTACAGACCACAAATGGGACAATCACTTTGTGTACATATGTACAGTACATTGTAATGTACTGTAATGTGTGAATCAACATATACAAGTCTACACATGTATAAGTATTACAAATTATAGTATATATATATATATATATATATATATATATATATATATATATATATATATATATATATATATACATGTCACTGATGTGTGCACATAGAAATATGTATATATATATATATATATATATATATAAAATCATCTATGAACACACTTTGTGACACAGAAGCATTCCAAATGGATAGAAGTGTACGCAAAACACATGCAGCTCTGGTATTATAACTATTAATATAAACCTAATTCCCCATAGAAGCAATGGTTGCTGTGTATGTGGAGACTGGTGTGGGGGAAGACCACTGGCTAATGGAATATGCATCAAGGAAGGCCTGTGTCGGATGTTCCTTACGTGAGCTAGAGGGGTACACATGGAGTATGGGCACAAAGTAAAAAGGACACAAAACAAGAACCATTCTCATCCATAATACACCCTGTCAGGTCACATTGCAATCTGACTTCAACAAACATATGAACATTAGTACATATGTACACCAACTGACTTACACATTTGTTTGCAGTAGTGAGGAACGGCTGTAGTACACTATACATACTAAACACCATAAACGTTGTACATATCTCAGATGCCTGAGTGGTAAAGCCAGTGACTGTGGTGTTTATGGTCCCAGTTTCAAGACCTGCAAGGGCTGTTGCATTATTTTGTGATCCTGTATAAGGGATGTTGGATGCAGGTTATTAAAGCACTTTTAAGCAGACGTTAGTGGGTTATTGCGCCAGTAAGTACCGGTAAGCGGCGCTTAAACATGACTACACGGATAAGCGCCACACGGGTTTAACCTTTGCTGACCATCATGCAGATCATGGGCAAAGCTGCCCACAACTGCTGAAATGTGCTTTAATCACCTTTGCACTACCAGTGCCTGCTCTGAGAGGTAAAATGACCACTGTCAGGATTAGAACACGTAACCATGTACTCAATCTTCACAATAACCTACCACTAAGCTACCTGAGATGTACCAATGGAAGCTGTGTATTCTGACAGGTTAAAACAACACAAAAGGGAGGATTGTGTGGAAATAGGACAAACCGCCATGTACCCAATGAAAGGTGTATGCTATATATCTATATATATATATATAAATCAACATATATATATAGAGAGAGACGGGGAGCGAGAGAGATATATGTCGATATATAGGGATATACATATATATGTAGATATATAGATAGGTTAACAACATCTACACAACCATGGAGGTATATATAAATGGGATACCTACCAAATACCGAATGCTTGACATACCGACGTACGTAATCATGAGGCTTAAAGACCAAAAGACCACAGTACCGAAACACCAGAAGCACTAGTTTTAAAATCCCAATGTTAAGGGACATTTAGTTAGTGCTTCTGGTGTTGCGGTTCAGGTAGGTTACTGTATGTAAGTGTATTTCTGAGGGCTGTAGTGTGTGTAAGTGTGTGTTCTGAGTGTGGTGTGTGTTCCTGGGGGACTGCAATGTGTGGGTTTGCTTTGTGAGGTGTACTACACTATACATGTGCGATCTCAGAGGTAGAATTTTAAAGTAGGGGGGTGTGGGGGGCACAGCCACCCACATGGGGGTGTAGGGGGGCTTGCCACCTGCTCATATGTAGTGTAGGATGTTTTTTTTTGATGTGGTGGGTAGCAGTGTGTCTGTGTGTGCGTGTGTGTGTTCCGTGTTTGTGTTACTTTCGCGAGTTTGACTGTCACGAGTCTGAGTGTTCGGTAATGAGGGGTTTGGGAGTCTGGGCCTGGTACTGTGGTTATCAGAACTGTGTGCATTCAGGATTCCATAGGTGCGTGAGTGTATTTTGAGATTTAGACTTCCAGCATTGAGTACCATTATCCTCAGTTTTTGCTTGCCTGTTCCTGTTATGGTGGTGAATATGTTATTTGAACCTTGCCTAAAGAAGGCACTATAGGGGCAGCAAGAGCCTTAGTCTGTATCCAGAATCCTATGGGTGACAGGTGTAGGCCATCTGTGGCAAAGCATCGTGGTCTGTCGACCATGTCATCCCAAGCAGATACTGGATCCCCTTAGAATGACACCAGTAGCTTAGCCAATTGTTGAAGTCAATCAGTTTGTCCTTGTACTGCGGTATCATTTTGGGTGATGGCAGAATGCTACTTAGGGCTAGGGTCATACCTACCTGAGCTACAAGATCAGACAGCTCTTCCATGTCTCTTTTCATGTAGTCCAGGGAGGTACACCTCAGGTCATTCACACCAACATGGACAATGACAGAGTCATATTTGTACTTGTTGTGGAGTGACCTGAGTGTGTGGGTTATGTGGTGGATCCTGGTACCCAACAGGCAGCTGACAGTAACCTTCTCCTTGTTTAGCCTGGTGAGTGGGTCGTCAGTGTGCCTTGGCACACTGAGTCTGTGGGCTATGTGTCATTGGGGTTGTGTTGGGGGATGGAGGCTGCTTGCGTTTCTGCTTTGGAGGTCTCTGTTGCTTAGACAGATTATTATCGAGAGCCTCCACAAATGTTTTTGTGTTACTATGCGTGGACTTTGGTGGTGTAGATTTAGTGAGACTATGTGATGAGTGTGGTGTGTTGCAAATTTTTACCTTCTCCACATGACTGTCAAGTTCAGTCTTGGTTGGAGAGAGCTTTACCTCCAGTTTGGCTAGATAAGTGCATCTCTCACAGGTTGTAGTGGTGGGTGGTAGGTGGAGAGGGTTGTCTGTGTACATGAGGCAATTTCTACATTGCCTCAAGATGCCCAGATTCATCAGATATACAGGAGAGAACACTGGAAGCTGACCCTTGGACATGCCTGAATATAAAACTATTTTCCCCTAGATAAGTGAGGAAAGTGAGTACAAGAGCTGTTTTACTCTAAGCAAGTGAGAAAAGTACGTACAAAAACTGCTTACCTCTAGGTAATGAGGAAGATTGAGTGCTATAGTGATTAGTAGTTTATTTAGTGATTACATGTTCTGAACAAGTGCTGAGCATGAATAAGCAATCCAGATATGGTCTTGGATGACATAAACACACTGCCCCCCCAACAGGTACACAATCATATATCCATGTACACTACAGAGTCCCTGTAACCACAACTATGCAGGTACAAGCTGCACTCAGGCTGCATGGAACTTGTCCACATCCCAGGTTGCATCATACACATACGGCAAAACAATTTGCTCTCTGCATACACATCATGTAAAACATAGCTTCATGTCAGGCTGTGTACACACTGCATGGTGCACACCAATGGTTATCACAACCCACAAAGGGGAAGACAGCACTGATAATGGGAAGTACTGCACTACTATCCTGCTGAGTCTGATCTGAAAGGCCATGAACCTTGATCAACTTATTTGATGTCAGCAGTACAGATGTAGATGACAGTAAGGTTGATTTCACACTGCATATCATAACCTTGCCAGGTCATAGGGCATCATCACCCATACTGTGTTCCACCTATACTCAGTATACTAGATGTACATTCCTATGTCACAGGAGTGTTTTGCAATGGGACTGCTGGTAGAACCAACACTACAGAAGGTGTCTGAATAATACATGCACATCACACCAGTGTCAGCTACAGCAAGACAGGGTTAATTTATTGTACTCCCCCTCATTGTAGTTTATACCACACAGACTAACAGAAGACATCTGCCTATTGAAGTATGTGAATGACTATGACCTAGGAGCAATAGCTGACTCAGAGTGTTGCGGACACCATACAGAAGGGGCTTTGTGGGTGAGGTGTGTGACATATGGCCACAGTCTGACAGCTACATATTGCATTGTTACCTCTATGTTAATAACCCTGTACCCATGAACTACCACCTAGGCAGCAATCAACATAATGGACACTGTGTGTAAGGGATGCAGCTGGGCAGTTGTCTTTACTGTGATAGTTACGTCCCCACACCTGTCAAGTAGTCATATGTGACAACCCTAATCATGACAAGGTGCCATCCATAAATATAAAAATCATTGTTCGGCCATTCTCAACACTCAAGTGACCCATATCAGATCATATATATCCTTTAAGGGGTATTGGTCAGGTTCAGATGGACTACATCAGCCTTCCCAATCCCCATCTCCACTATGTAGCATGATGCCTACCCTGAATATAGCCATGTCCAACCCAATGATGTTGGACATGCTACACATGCACATCCTGATCTCAAACACATACTTCATGGGCATCCACCTTCCTAGTACAAGGATCACCACATGCTGGACAGATCCTTGTCCCATACACTTTACATACTCCTGCCGTACTATGCATCCCTGTCCAGCAAAGGTGCACATGGTGTGATGACCGCATGGTAAATGTATCATTAACCCCGTGGATCAGTTATGTGGCACTGCTTGACCTGGCCCCAGAAACCCATCTGTCAGCTACAGCTAGGTAACCTTTCTTTCTAGATTCATACATGGTCCAGGGCATATAGCCTACTAGTTGACTTTGACCATACATGCTATAGTTGATATCCATCCCTGCAAATACCTTCAGACTAGCCAGTGCCCCATGTGTATCACATGTGCAACACAGGTGATACATGGCAGGATGGTGAACTGCTGTACAGTGCCATGTAGATGTAGATGGCAAAACACAAACATATAAAACCTTCCATGAACAAGTCTGCAGTGTCACAGGTCATGTCCATTAAGGCAGTGTACATTTTTATATGTGACATATACACAGCATCAAGCTTGACTGCATTAATGTGGACACATCCAGGCATAGGCTGATAGGTAAGAACACCAGTACAGGCAAACAGACATGCCCACATCAAGACAGCATCAACATGGAGTATGAGCAATGTAATCAGGTGACACACACACACACATATATAGTGATAATATCCAATCACCATTGAGTGTCAAATGTGTGTGACACAAACATGTCAGTGTCAGTGTCATGTAGATTTGGAAAGACAACTATTTAATCGTAATAAATGTGATACACATGTATGTTCAGCTGTAGGTCTGTATGTCTCTGTGAGTTACTGAGACCTGTCTCCATCATTATGTCTTCCAGGCATGCCACGTGCAAGTCTTCCACCTTATACCCACTTGGAGGATGAGGCCCTCATCCCATACATACATGACAATCATCATGTCCTGTTCAGCCATGTGCCACAGGATGCACATCAGTGGGATGCCCTGTGGCAGGAACTTTGCAGGAGGGTTAATGATGTGGTTGGCCACAACTGCACATACCAGCAGGTGTGCGAACACTGTACAGACCTCATTAGATGGGTGAAACAGCGTGCAAATGCAATCACCAAGGAACAAGGTGCAACAGGTGGTGGGCCACCAACCCAGCCCCCAATCACACATACTGAGGAGCTTCTGGCCAACCTGGGGACACCTGCAGAACAACATCCACAAGCCTTAGCTGATATCGTGGAGGTGGGTGTCTCTCAACCACCAAGCCTGGAGATGCCTGGTAAGTCACTTCTGCACATATAACATCTATATTCCATATAGTTACATGTGTCACTGTACAATATGTAATATAACATCATATGCAAGGCATGTATACACACATGCCACATACTATAGTATGCTACTCTGTGTATGCACACATGTGCATACTCCATAGCATAGTCTATTGTACTGGCATATATGTTAACATGCACATTGCACCCTGTAGCTATCATACTGGCATGGATAATGATCATACTCCTGTGACACTCCTATTTAGGTACCTCTGGCATTCCGCTGCAACAGCAGCCCATTGCAGGTGAGACTATTATTTATCAGGCATGTTAATGCACAGATCTATCTGCCATGTGGCCATTTACCACATGTACACATAATGTATGGTCCTGTCACAATATACAGGTTGGACCTGTAATGCATTACAATGGCTACCCATGTGCAATACTTGCAAACTATGTGAAACACCAACATGAAACCTCACAAACTGTCATTGCCAGATGTGTAGACAGCTGTGCGTACAATGGTGGAGGTGTTGTTCACTGTAGGGACATGTACTACAGATCAGAACTGTACATGTGGGGAATACAAACAGTACAACACAGTGAACTGGAGTATGGCCAGCCCACAGGATTCACCCGTGTGGATTATACCCCTGCTATGAATGTCACACAATGTGATGTGCTATCTGACATGTCCATTACATCTAGTGGGCTGACTGCAACACTGCCTAACTATCCTGAAAAACATATCCCACATACCAAACATGCCACCCTTTGTCTGCATAACCCTGTCGTCAGTGGAGCATATGACATCTATGGGTGAATGTCATATGGGACAACACAGACATGTGAAATAGATGCCCGTCACAACCATTTGGCCAACACATGTACACACATAGACATGGAGGATGGCCAGAGACATGAAGCAACACACACAGTAGACATGATGTGATTGTGTGTAGACCCTGTCATACATTGGCTCCACATGGTCCAACTATGGCCTTTGTGTAATGGTTATATTGCAGATGTGGAACATTAGACATCCTACTGGCCTGTGCACATCTTGTGTAGGCGTGACATCAATCCACCACTTAAGATGTGTTGAACATCTTCAGTGTGTTTTGACATGACAGCAGTTACCTGTACAGTATCCACATACATACACAGACAACCACATCAGCCTACAGATACAGTACATTCCCCTTGCTGGTGTCAGGCATCACTGTCATCCTTGCTCCTAATGTGTGTGTGTGCGTGTGTGTGTGTCATACACATATGTCATGTGGGACATGGTGTACCAATGAGTTTGCCATGTCTGGCCATAGTTGCCAGGCAGCAGCAATATGGTTGCAGATGTGCAGGGGTGTCATCCATATACCCTTCAGTGACCTGTGTCACACATTCCACATCATGGTTTAGTGTGTATACACTTCAGTGATGTGGGTCACATTCCACAGTATATATGTATTGTATCTGAACAGTCATGGCTATGAACTGTGTCTGTAACTCACACTGTATAGCAATAGAGATGCCTCATGATTGCCTGCAATGGCCATGCACATCATCTAAATGTGCAGTATATCTGTAGGGCGGACAGACAACACTGCATTGGGACACCATTACCCCACTGTATATTTGACAGGACACTATTGTGTTAAACATGTATGCATGCCATTGCACACGTCAGCAGATCACATGTCATACTACATGTGATTGTCAAGGTCATATGCCACACATCAGGCAGGTGTACTATTAACCTGTGCTGGTCTACATGGTGTAACACAGGGATGTATGCTAAATACTACTATGATTGTGTAATTTGCATGCCTTCTGCTATGACACATGCATGCTGTTGTGTGCAACCCAGGGATGGATGATAACTACCAGTATTATTGTCTGAGCTGCATGCCATGTGACGTATCACATGCATGTTGCATGCCTTCTGTCATATCACATGCATGTTGGGTGCCATAGCGTGTGTCTGTGTGTGTGTTTGTGTGTGTGTCTGTGTGTGTGTCTGTGTGTGTGACTGTGTGTGTGTGTGTGTGTCTGTGTGTGTGTCTATTGTATAGATTGTAATGTACAGTTCTTGTCTGCCCCTCACAGGTGATGTAGGTGTGTTCCCCTCCTGCGGTCCATCTGATGTTAGTGTCCCCACAGACTCTAGCAGTGATGATGAATGTATGATTGAGGCAAAGGCAGGTTGTAATGGGCTGAATCTGTGCCATTGGTTGCCATTCCACCTATATCCCTCTTATCCTTGCACACAGTTCTCATGCCAACACCTACCCCATCACCAGTGGCTATAGAGGAAGGACAGTTGGCATGTGGTAGCTTGGAACAGGAAAGTGTGGAGGCTATGGAAGGTGTGCCTGCACACCATGGTGTCAGCCAACTGACTGGTGATACCCCACACAGGCATGTGGCCAGTGCTGCTCATAGGAGAACCTCTGGACAACATGGCCCTGCAAGACAGAGCGCAGCAGCTGGTGTCACCAGATGCATGTTTCAGGCTGTAATGGAGGCATAGGCACGTGCTGAATGGCACAAGAGAGAAGATCAGAGGCTTCAGAGGGCTGCTGTCTGTTCTTTAAACAACAACATCCAGGCAATGGCAAATGCTCAACAGCCGATTGCTGAAGTTTTGGATAAACAATTGGGTAACATGGTTAGAGTTCTTGACTGTGGTATTACAATCTGTGAACGTGAGCTGTCTGTGCTGGAACATCTGGTAGGAGTGAGGCATCAGGCACGTGGACATAGGCCAGCTACATTACCTGTTTCAGGTCTACGTGAACGAGCTACCTCACATGCCTGCTCCCATAGTGGCGGTAGCAGCAGCAGTGCAGCTGGTGCTGTGCTGTCCACACCAGGACAGAGCAGGCCATGTGCACGTGGCCCTGGATGGTCCCAACAGGGACACAGTTCCAGTGGACATGTGTCATCAGACAGTACCCAATCTGCACCTCTGCCTGGTAGTGCCCATGCAACCCCTGGCAGGCACAGGTCAGGTGGCCATGGCCAGACACCGTGAACTGTAAAACCTGGCCTGTACAGTCTGCAGCTGTCAATAATACCCCTGTGTAGGCCAGACACATGCCAGAACTGTGTGCATACATACACGCACACACCAGAAACATATGTAGGGCACCGCAACACACACATGCATAACATCCACACACGCCCAATTAGATCAAATCACACCTAATCCACACACATGATGTCATCCAATGATGCAGCCTAGGCCTCTGGCAAACATTATCACCCTGTGCATATGATGATGCCTGTGCCACATCCCTGTCATCCACACCATCGGTGCAGGGACATGCTCATATGGTCTGATGCACAGGGTGAACAGACTAGGAAGATAAGTGTAGATTACAATTGTTGTGTACTGTTGACAGGCAGCAGACATACCATGTAGTACAGGTTGAGAATGCATTTTGTACTGTTAACAGTATGTGTCTTGTGTAGCAACAGTAACTGCATGTTGGTCATGATGTTCTGCTTTCCTCCTCCAGGTCTAATTGCATGTGCCGGTGGATGTCAGTGTTTGCAGTTAGCATCCCATATGTAAACGTGGACTACTCACAGGTATGTATGAAATTACCAGCATGCACTTTGCAACTTCCACATCACAGTTAAAAAGTCCATGTTCCAAACACGTCTATAGATCTACTGATCCAAGAGCATGATAGCTGTGTATTAAGCTACTGTGGCTAGAGTCATGACATCCATACTGGGTGACATCACAGGTACAGTTACATGGAGTGGGGAGGTAAGAGAGCGGTCTAGCTGATGATAAGGGTAGAGGCCAGTGGGAAGCGTGATGCCTCATTGGGAAGCAGTAATACACATTCCCATGACAGGATGCGACCACACAACTACACCCACACACTCAGGTATTCAAACACATGTATTCAAAGACACAGTAACACTCCCACACACTCATGGATTCACTGACACAGTAACACACACACACACACACACACACACACACACACACACACACACACACACACACACACACACACACACACACACTTGCTAGTGTTGAGGTGAGGACCCCTGCCTATGTGCAAATCATCATTACAGTACTGTGCACTTACATGACGCGCCACAGAGATTACACATGTACAGGTAGTCGGTATGGCCTAAGATCGAGGACATCAACAGGGATAGTAGATTGCATTGCCTGGATGGGGGAGGGGTCTTATCAGTTCACTATGGTAACATACATCCTCAGTCCAGGGACCAGACAGCCATACACACACACACACTCACACACACACACACACACACACACACACACACACACACACACACACACACACACACTGTGGCATTCACTATTGAATACACCTATGTCACGCACATACAGATACCTCACATGTGTGAGATACACACCCCTGCCTATGTCCTGCTTTCTACATTGCAGTCTGTACAGATGTCTACAACAGTGTACAGGAGAGTGAGTGACAATTGAGATGTATTCCCCACCATACATGACATATATGAACACACACGCAACCACTCATGCCAGTACAGTGATTCAAACACCTGCCTATCTCAGGATGCATATGACAGACTTACAGTAGTATTGCACGTGTTACAAAGTGTACTGACACTTCCTTTTGCAACTGTGCTAATATATGCACATGGAAGGTCTTAGCTGTTACAGGTCTCAAGTGATTTACCTTTGGTGTCACCCTGACTGCTGTCTAAGTTGTGTGTGTTCCCCTTCAATTAACAAAACCATAGCTTAGTGGTTATACACGTTATTGTAGGACTGCTTGTGACACAACTGTGAGCTGTCCTCAGCAAATATCCATCTGCAAAGATGCCCCACCACTTAGTTATGTCCACACATCTGTCCATACCTGATGAACTTCTTTCCGTACTTTTAGCATATCACAATATGCAGTTGGCAATGCTGAGGCTGCATTGCAACTGCATGATGTACTAAGACACACGTCACCTGCAAACATCAGCAACTGCACACTCATGGTATCTGAACGCACACCACTACATGTATATGTGTGTAGGTCCTACATTCCTGTCATTTAGGCATGTTTGTAGGCATTGCAATTGGTGGACATGTGTAAAGACATACATGACACATGGACTGTTGTATGATATGATAGGTGTCATGGGGACCAGGACAGAGGGAATGTTACCTCTGTCAACATTGATATCACACCTTATGTACTGTTAGCATTCAGCAGCCATGGACCTACCTTCCACGTGCATGTGTGTAATGACTGTAGCCACCTGTCTGCACAAAGGATAACAACAGCTGTGCTATTTACATATATGTTGTATGTGTGTGTCATGTTCATATCCAGGTCAGGTACATGTATGTCATATCCAAACATGAGGGTGTTTACTGGTGTACAGCAACAGTCATCTGTTAATGCTGTAAATAACCAAGGGCCCCTGGTATGTGTGCAGCTGACCTGGTTACAAACAGTGGTATCATTGCATTGCATAACACATGATGCAACTGTGTCAGTACATGGGTACTCTGCACAGTTGATGTAGAGCTAGGTACAGTCCACTGGTCAAAGGTCACATGGTGTTGTACTATTATATGTCCTACCACATGTATGGATGTGTGTAGGTGGTCCAAGGGCATGGTGGTGTCTGAGGGTTACATCCTAGAATGCAGCTTTTGACACTGTGACCTGCACCTGACTCATCTGTGATGCCTGTTGTGGGAGTACTGGTCAGTACATGTGTGTGGCCTTTATGTATGTGGGGACACCACCACCTGGAGCTGTCTGTACCTGTGTTATGGCCCATGTTTCTGGTTCTGAGGTATATGTTGGTAGTGCTATTGTGCACTACAGAGCCTTCAGCCAGGTGTTCCTCACTGCCCAGATGTCGATATTCCCCATTGTTGGAACTACAGTGAGCAGCTGTGATTATGAACGTTACACATCTAGCACTGGTTAGCATAAGCATACAATACAGTGGTCCTCTAGGTGTCAGGGTGTTATCCTGTGTTTAGGACATTTGACTTGGAATGGCACTATATGGGCAAATGCAACCTAGGTATTATCCCCACTCCCTTGAATCATGGATGTATGTGATATGTGACAAAGGCCTGTCTACTTTCAGTCATGTCATTCCAGAATGACAGACACTGGACAACTTCATAATTACAGCAGGACATCAACTCATTGTGTTGGTCAAGCAGTTGCCACTCCTAGCAAGACATCACTGTGAGTGGTAGTATTGTGCTTGGTATAGAATGGTACATCTAAGGTGACGGACAGCAGCAGATGTTGTGTAGAAGACAGTAGAAGTCAGATATATGTAGTGCAGCGTTCCTGCTAACAATGACAACTACTAACACCGGAGTCCATTACAATGTGTTCTTTATGTCTAACTGTAATAGCATGGCCACTGTGGCTTTCTATGTTTAGAATCAGAGTGCTTCCCAAACAGCCCTGTGCTACCAAGTGTATGAGCATGCCCAGTATAATCTTGTGTAAATGGACACATAGTGCATTCCAAACAGCCCTGTGCTACTAAGTGCGTGAGCATGCCCAGTGACACCTTGTGTCAGTTATGTGCCTCTATGTGTACGGGCATGGGCATTGTAGCCCTGTATAGTGATAGTGGTCATCCATTCCACAGATGGGCATACTCCAGTTCAGGATGGATTCCTACTTTAAACACACAGGTTCACAGGTATGTACATCTTAACTGCCAGCATCCCTGCTGATGTCCGCATTCCTAGAAAGTCATAATGACAGCCTTGAAATGTGTAGTCTCTGTGGCGCGACTCGTAACTATGTAGTATTGTAATAGTGATTTGTAGATAGGCAGGTGTTCTGATTCCACCACTGGTGTGTGTGTGTGTGTGTGTGTGTGTGTGTGTGTGTGTGTGTGTGGGTGTGTGTGGGTGCGTGTGTGTGTGTGTGTGTGTGTGTGTGTGTGTGTGTGTGTGTCTCTGTCCACCTGAGAACAGAATAATGCTTTTAGACTGGTCACACTCCATACAATTCCTATACCCAACATTGGCAAGGCTTATGATATCACCCACCTAGAAATGCACCTCTGGGAGTGCTGTGACACAGTAATCTCGGTAGCACATTCTGTAACTGCGTAATGCTGTAGTGTGATAAAGTAGTTAGGTCGGTGTTCTAATCCCAGACTTGCCAACTGTGTGTGTGTGTGTGTGTGTGTGTGTGTGTGTGTGTGTGTGTGTGTGTGTGTCTCCATCTGCCTGAAGACAGAATAATGCTTTTAGACTGCTCACACTCTATACAATTCCTATACCCAACTTTGGCAAGGCTGATGATGTCACCCACCTAGAAATACACCTCTGGGAGTGCTGTGACCCAGTAATCTTGATAGCGCATTCTGTAACTGCATAATGCTGTAGTGTGATAAAATAGTTAGGTCAGTGTTCTAATCCTAGACTTGCCAACTGTGTGTGTGTGTGTGTGTGTGTGTGTGTGTGTGTGTGTGTGTGTGTGTGTGTGTGTGTGTGTGTGTGTGTGTGTGCGCCTGCGTGAGACAAGTACAGTGCTTTGTAGAGTATGCACTCTCTGTACAAATCACATGACCATCTTTGTCAATTCTGCTGTTGTCACCCACCTAGGAATACACCTGTAGGAGTGCTGTAACCCAGTATTTGCCATAGCGTGTGCCCTAAATGCGTATTGCTGCAGTGTGATACGGTAGGTAGGGGTTGAATACAGGACATGGCAAGTGTGTGTGTTTGGCTGTCAGAGCCTGTGTAGAGGTGGCTGTGAGTGTTTAACCACTGAACATGTTTGGGAGCAGATTTTATAATTTTCCTATATGGTGTCTGTCTTATGACACATTGGCCACCTCACAAGGAGTACAGATGTCAGTCAGCCATGGGACTGTGTTGGCAAGCCATACCCCTACATCTGGCAAAAGGCCTGGTGAACAAAGTATGCAACCCTACTAGTACCCGGTATATGTCCTGAACCCATGTGCCATACACAAACACACTTGCCTAGGATATCCCGCTATGTTGCTAGTATCATGCACACTGATGACAGACAGTAGGCATGGTGTGAATGCAGTGGACTGCAGAGAACATGCCACCCTGTACAATAGTACAATAGGCACATAATTGCAGACAATGTGCCTTCACTCTGGATGCCAGCAACATATGTGGTGCCTTCAAATGTGATCCACAGAGGCCATACAATACAGTACACATGTGCCCTGTATGGACCAATTCTAATAACACCAGGGAATACCTGTATCATGCTACCAATGCAGGTGCAGGGTCGACCTGCTGACTATAAGCAGGTTTCGCCACACCAGGCCAGTATTGGCATATCGGGGGATAACAGTCTGTGTACACAACATGTGCCTGCCAAACCAGGTACACCTGTACATGTCACTGTACAGTATTGTGGGACATGCACATCCCAGGCAATGTCCATGTGAAGGACTATCAAACACAGACATGGCATGCATTGCAAAGCTATGGCCATACACATTGGTAACCAGGATGTCAGGGCAGATCATGCAGTATCCATCTGTGTGGGACATTGCAGACACTACACCCCTGTACCACACTGCACACCATTGTCAAGTGGCGTGATGCCAAGGATTACCCCTCACCCAGCCTTGTACAGCCATCTTGCACAGCCAACCACTACACACCCATGAAGCAATGCATACATGCATGTCAGTAGTGGCACCTTGTGTCTGCGTGTGGGCTATGATGCTCCCATCCTCAGTCACTCCCAGTATAACCCTCATTGGCATACCAACAGATGTCAAATACTTTCATATGCCCTAGCCCATAGAACCTCCAGATATCTCCTATGGTGCATGTAGTCTTGTGCATTACTGCAGTCTGGCAAACTAAGTAGTTAGGTTGTGTATTTGTGGCCCTGGTAAAGAGTGTCAATGTGAGTCCATTAGACAGTGTGGTTGCGGTGACAATGGCATCCATTCATGTGGACAGCCATGTGTACTACAACTAATGTATGTCTACTATATCTCTGTTGCAAATGTCTCTCACCTACACACATATATGTTCTTACAGCACAGCAACATGTCTGCTTTGTGGCAGATGTAGTAACTTCATGCACATGTAATAGTAATGACTAGTCATTCAGGGGTTTGACTCCTGTACTGTTAGGCGTGTGGCAGAAGATGCTTAAGGTTTAGTCTCCAGGCCCTTCTTTGGTGTACTTTGTCCCTTCCACACACTCTCTGGTGGAAGTGGAGGCGTACACCTGCTCAGCAGCAGCATGTGTATTGTAAGTGATGGACATGATCAGGTGATGGCATCTGCACCTATTGCAGTCCTCCTCTAGCTGATTGCATGTGGAACAGCTGTGATGGTGTTCCCATAGCCATTCGCATGATAAACACAGTACACTATCTAAGAGCATCATGTTGGTGTTTGGCCATGACAGTCGCTGTGAGTGGTTCCTGGATGTGGTGTTCTGATACAGCATCACATATGATATCTGGATGTTCCTCAAACATCATACACAGTGGGAAATAGCCTAAAGATAGGAGGGTGATGTGCCACACATGACTACAGCATGTAAGTGCAGCTATGCTGCATTGAGACTACTGCCTGTTCAACATGTTGTGTGTGGTAATGGCTATTCTGCATGCTTTAAAACAGACAGGACAGTACTCTGTTCGTGAGGGACCCACATCTGTAGGGCCATCTGTGGACTGGTCAGTGTGTGGAACCATTTGTTTCCTGTGTTACACACTGAACACACATCTGTGCACAGCAGGAGCATAGTGTGAAGATTGCAGACAGTACATGGTGATAGGGATGTGTTATTGCCATCGCATCCCTGACTGGACATATGTCACATGAAACAGTGGTATGACAGACACTGTCTGGGATTCCCAGTGACAAGCCAATAATGGGCAACTGTCCATAGCTGCAGTCACACACATACTACACATTGTACAGATGTCATGCAGTACATATGTATGTGTTCTGCTCCCTCTGCAAATGTATACCATCTGTTGTGTCTGGTTGATGGTGATATCTATGCATACTGTTGTAGGTAATCCTGAATGCTGTTGTCTATCACTAAGCCATATCTGAGTTTAAACTGCAACACCATAGGCTGTATGGGTTGGGAGGTCCCGGCAGAACCTCCTGTCCCACTTCAGCTGACCATGGCACCAGGCACCAGCACATCTGGAGCCCAGCCTTGGACCTCAACCTCGGTTGACACTGCACCACCTTCTGGTGGTACCACCACTGAGGATGGGGCATGTCCTCCTGGGAACAGGGCCAGACAGGAACATGTCTGCTGTCGTGCGGTCCTGGACATGGTGCATTGGGGGCTCACTAAGGGGTTCCGAAGCCAGATATGCAAGCTCAAGGGTGGAGTGTCACATTTACAGGGTGAAGCTTCCCCTCCTGGACAGCACCCAGCACTGCTTCCTTTGCAGCTGTTTTGGTGCAGTGGTGGCTGCCCATGGCTGGGGACCTCCATCCCACTGTTCCCATGGGCTTGTGAATGCCGAACACCCATCCCCATCCGAGGTGTATCCCCCACATGTGTCATATACTGACCCTGTATGCTGTCTTGTCTGTGATCCTACCCTACCTATCCTCCACGGGCATACCTACTCTCCTTCCCCCACATCCCACACTCACCCTATGGAAACATGAGGCCAATCAGTTCCTAGGACAACATCTGCCCTATACATAGCTGTCCATTGCACACACATACCCACTGGACACATGTAACCCTTGCAATATGCATCACAACATACTTCTGTTATCTTCACCCCTGTCCCTCAGGCGCACGATCCTGGTATGCACATCACTCCTAAATGGTCCAGGTACATGTGATGAGGATGACCCCATTGTACACACAACACTACCGGCCCCTCTATGGTTACCCCATTTACCTTTATCATGATGATGATGTTGCACACAGCACCTTGCAAGAGTAATGTTCTCACATAATGACTGGACAGGTACGGTTGTGTTAATGTACATTACATGCACAGAGTGATGTATATGGCCAATGTACAAATGTTTGCGTGTATGAATGACACATGTCTGTCTGAGGGAGTCTTGATATTACATAGGACAACACGCTACATAATGCAGGCGTCACTGGTGTTTCCCTTTTCATTCATTTGTAATGCTTTGTTGCCACATGGTATGTTCCTGATATATCTCTATATATGTATGTACCTATATGCTGGACATAAACACTCACATATGTATCTACATGATGGGATATATTCCTATACTGTTGAATGACTGTGCTGTATGATATGTTTGTGGTAATGTCCGTTGTCTGTATATCTGCCATGGCGTATTCATAAATCACATTAGCTGTGTGTGCAGGGTCCTGGTTCCGAGCCTGGCAGAGGCATTTATTTTGTTGCAGGGCAGAACAAGGCCATTGGATACGGAGGGAGTACGGCACATTAAAGTTGTTGTGAGCGGGTGTGCGTGGGTTTGTGCAGTGTTAAGCAATGCTAACCTCTGGTTACAGCTTCTTACACTCGGTTAGCCTCTACATTGCTTTACCAGTGCAATACTCGCATACTGGTAGCCAAACAGGCTTACACTCACTCGCTCCCACACTTGCAAATGCAATGACATTGGTGCTTGCATCTGACACACACACCCCTGGATGGGAGCTAGGACCACAGTATTACCTTGTGATGCGTATTACATCGGATTACATGCCTACAGTATCGGGAATGGCTGCCCATTAGGCGACGGCATGCCGTTAGGGTTACCACCTCTCCCACTTTGCGAGGGACAGTCCCTCTTTGGGCAGTTATGTCCTGACAAATATTAAAAATGGCAAATGTCCTGAGATTATAGGACATAATTATGTCCCATATTTCATATAATAGTTGCATAAAATGGTTATTTCTGTATCTAAAATACCTAAATGTTACAAGAAACAGAATAAGCAACTAAACTGCTACAAGAATAAGCTTTTATTTAGGCAAAAATGTAAAGTTCTATCCTTTGTACTGACTGTGGGTATGTGTCGGCCCGTAAAATCTGATGTGTGTCCCGAAAATGCCCCACTTTGGCCATTTGAAAAGGTGGTAACCCTACATGCCGTTCGACTGTACGGAATCGGCGGCCTGTCCAGTGTTTTATTCATATTATTTGTGTGTTCCTCTTACAATCTGCACCCGTCTGGCTGATACATGGGAACCGAGACTCTTCAATACAGACAAGTTATTGGGTTTTGGGACCCACATCCATCAGCCGAGTCATGCTACCGCATACCTATTATTCTATCATCTTTCTAAGGTCATCAGCGGAATATGCACTTTCTGTCCCTTTTAGACCCCTCATACGAATAGGGAAAAATAAACACTGAATCAGGAACACTGCATAACAACATCAGGGAGACATTTAATATTTTGGTGCTATTAACCTGACACATTGACAGACCCAGAGCATATGTATTCATACACATTGTCTGAGGTACATGCTGTCTATGACTCTTAATTGTTGTTGTTATTCATTACATGTATTCCACCACCTTTCCTCCTAATATCACTAGTTCTAGGAGGGTTTAGGTGGGACAGAGTTAGAATCTGGGTCATAATCAGGGACGTCCCTAGTAATTGGGGGCAGTTCGATGGCATGGTCCCTATGTGTTCTCCCAATGGTTTACGGACTATCCAGTGGATGTGCTCTTAGGAGTTGGGAGGTATGGGCTTCAGCTATGCCCACATCGGAATATTATTTACATCCATGGGGCGGTCCTAATACAGCTCTGCCAGCCAACACCTGCACGCCTAGGACCATAATCGCATACCCATAGTTCCCCCACCTGCCACTCCTCTACAGCACTAATCCTTACTGTGGGCACAGGTGGGCTATAAACACATCACTACACACTGCCCACTCTCCCCGTGTTGGGACACATGTCGTATGTTGTGTCGACCCATGTGTTACCAGGCTTGCACAACCTACTGGTCCGTGTACATCTATAGCCTGTTTTGATGAATCATTACCGGGACTGGCTCCGATCATTAATTTTTGGTGTCTGACAAGGGACATCAATGTCTATGTTTCAAGTGTAGACCTTGCAGATCTCTCCCACTGGTAGTATCCTGACGGTGGTCTGGGAAGCAGTGGTGTGTTTATCTTTATTGTGTGTCTGTATGTCTCGATGGCCTAGCTGGGGGGGTGGGGGTGATGCCACATGTTACACGTTTGTTTATTGGACCTTTCACCGCCATATGCACAGCCTGTGAACATATGTTACTCGTAACTGCTGTATCATATCCTAGCTATATACATGTGTATATTTACTGTAACATATATATGTATATATATATATATATATATATATATATATATATATATATATATATATATATATATATATATATATATTTACATTAATATATATAGATATATCTGCATATGTATAAATACATGTATATTTATATCTTGATGATATATATAAATAAATATATATATATATATATATATATATATATATATATATATATATATAATCTAACGACATATGGGTCTATGGTTGTCTGCATATGTATATATACATATGTGGGTATGTATCTGTATTCCTTCTCTGTATGTATATATTCGTACTACGGTGATAGAGAGGCATATCTCTATGTCGCTATGGGTAGATATACACACACATAGCTCTACATATATACGTCTACATCTAGTTATTCTGTTCCTTGCCATATAGATTACACTTTGCTTTGTGGGTCTCACAGTGGGTGTGGCTGCTCATTTGGCGACACCTCTGCCCACTGAACAGATTTGCTTGCATCCCTAGGGCTGTCCATATTGGCCAACATCAGCCAATACCTGCACACCTAGACCTATAAGTAGCTACCCATAGTTCCACCACCCTCGCCTCCTCAACAGCACCCATCCTTACTCTGGGACCTGGTCGGTTCTGGACACACCACTACATGCTGCCCACTCTCCACTTCATGGGACCCATTTCATACAATTCTCTCAGCCCGTGGGTCATCCTTGTATTCCGAGTCTGTATATACCGCAGACAAAATGGACAGTCTGTAACCTTCATTTGGTTTGGTCAATTTTTGGGGTGTCCCGCAAGGGATGCTCCAGTCTGTGTTCCATGATTAGAATCCATGGGTGCACTGTGTACCCCCTGGTTGTATCCTGCCTGTGGTCTGGGGAGCAGTGGACACTTTACTTTGATTGCGTGTATATTTCCCGTGTCCGGCTGTGGGGAGGGTGGAAGGGCCTGCTGCGTGAGTCATGTTTCTTGCCTGGGCTCCTCACTTCCATTGGCATAGCATGTGAACATATGTCATTCCTATGTGCAGTTTCCTATCATAGCTGTATATCTCTGTATATCTACACACACACACACACACACACACACACACACACACACACACACACACACACACACATATAGATATATATATATATATATATATATATATATATATATATATATATATATATATATATATATATATATATATATATATATATATATATATATATATATATATATATATGTCTATACATATATGTATATATATATTTATATATATATGTGTGTCTGTAAACCAATACATACCCCGCGCATACGCACTTACACATGTGTAATGGTGTTTATATATGCTTCACATGCATACTAGTGCCTTATTCATTATAACACTGACACTTCACTCCAGTTATCTTGCAATCGGTATTTAGCACATTATACACCAGACAGATGTTGCAATATGTTCATGTACGCATTACCGATGGAATGTGATACAGAGTGATTCGGTACGAGAATGTCTGTTCATTAGGGGATTGTTCTAATGAATGCACTATTGCTGTGCTGCTCCATATGCATATATACCCATATACCCATGACTCCTGGTTCCCCAAACACACCCCAACGCCTCCCTAACACTGCTGTCATCCATTCTCCTGTCGGATTCGCGGTGTATCAACACCACTACACACTGGTCACACCCTACTCCTATAGAGCCATCCCATCGGTTTATTCACTCCACGTATCCTCAGACCTCCCATATGTTTAGTCCATAAACATTGATGATGTGAGCGACCAAAGGAATACTATTTGCAATTATTGGGCTGCCCCACATGGAACACGCAAGTGTTTGTGACAAGATTAGACTGTATACTTTATTACATCCTTACTCCCGTTAACATGACCCTACAATTCATTAATATGTATGACTATGCGGTATCGCACACGTTACACATGGGAGCCTAATTATGTACATGTTCAGCGTATTTCTTTTACAATTAGACCAGTTTAGTACTTGGCGTTGCCATAGTGGGCAGATCACAGGAATGATTCCATGTGCGGGGAAGCCCTCACATTTAATTATCGTCAGCACAGCACTGACTTTGACACTGTACACGCCTCTGCATTCTAGCAGTTTCGTCCAGTCCCTCTTCTGCACAGCCTATTATTCCATCTACTGTCGATGTTTGTATGTGCACATTCCTATTATTTATGTCTACAAATGGAATGCATGTGTTACAGAGAATGTACTTCTACATATTGATGTCTGCATGTATGTATGCATATATACCTATTACGAACTCGGTGACCACCACGGGGCGGTCCAATTAGAACCAGGCCATCCATCCCTGGCACAACTGGATCCATAATTTCATACCCATAGTTCCTCCATCCCACCCATGTTCAACTTACATACGTAACTTCCATTAGCCACTTGTTATCGCAGCCATGACACACCTCCAAATATTGCCCTCTCCAGAGAGTTAGGGGACCTACACATATGTTGTCCCACCTCGTGTATTGTCAGGCTCTCCCACCATTTAGTCTTTGAACATACTAGCCCTTGCTTGTGTAATGGTAGGATGGCTAAATGCTCTAAATAATTTTTGGGTAGTCCCAGCAGGGACTACCCTCTGTCTGTGTGTAAAGTGGACTTAGCAATTCAACTATGTTACTCCCACTGGTAATATCCTGCCTGTGGTGTGAGTAGCAGTGCTTTGCTCACTCCTGGCCAGTGTGATATGGCATACACTGACAGCACTCTATGATACTATAGTTGCTGTTGATTCCTTCTCATCCCCTGTCTATGCTTTATTGTTACGACGTTCATTCATCTCATATATTTATATATATATATATATATATATATATATATATATATATATATATTACATCTGTACATACTCATATACATTTCCTATGCTGGGCGCTGCTTACACCCGTACAATCGCAGTCGCATATGCTTGCTGTTTGTTATATATATTTACTGCCACTTATTTGTGCTTACTTGTGCCTTATTCATTATGACAGTACCACTTTGATTGAAATGATCTGGTTAAAAATCCCATGCGATACTCAAGTTCACTTTTACATGTTATTATGTTGGTTTTACAGCAGGACAATATTCATTCCACATGGAAAATGATATGTGCTATAGTCAAACTTGAACTGTGAATGCCTGTTCGTTAAGCAAATGTTCTAACCACTGCACTATTGGTATGCTGCTTCATTTATATGTATACTCATAGTTCATAGTTATCCGTACATGCACCTCAACACGTCATTAACACAGCAGGCATCCATTCTCCAGTTAGGAAAACTGCACCACTACACATGCATCATTCCCTAGTGCTCTGGGCCAGTCCCGCTTGTTGACTCACTCCAAGCATATTCCGACTTCCCAAGCCTATAGTCCTGGCACATACGTTTATATGATGGTCAGGGTGTTCATATGGTCATCTGGTTTTAGACTTGTCCGACTGGGGAACTGGACTGCCCTGCACCTGTTTCAAAGTCAGACTTACCATGTGGACAGACTTAGTTTTACTGTTAGCATCCTACCTGTGGTTAGAGATGCAGAGGGTTTGCTCACATCTGGCCATCTTGATATGTCAAGCACTAGATAATACAGGTGTTCTGCTGCTGTTTTCCTTCACACTTGTTTTGAATGCTTTCTTGTGCCCATGTTTGTTCTGTATATATATATATATATATATATATATATATATATATATATATATATATATATATATATATATATATATATATATATATGTGTGTGTGTGTGTGTGTGTGTGTGTGTACGTACACATGCATATACATCTACATGATTAATTACTTTGATCATACTATTGAATGACTGTGCTGTCTGCTATGTTTGTGATAACATCAGAGTTAGGTATAACTGCCATGGCTTAGTGGTAAATCACATTAATTATGATGTGTAGGGTCCTGGCGTCGAGCCTGGCTGAGGCGGTTTATTGTATTGCTGGGCAGAACAAGGGCCGTTGGACAAAGGGTGAGTACAACACTTTACAGCAGTGGTTTTCTGTTTAACCACCATTTCCCGTCACACAAACACCTTCTGCATTCTTACTCTGATACGTCACCCCAGTTCACATTTCAATGGTATTCTATCATTATACAGCATAAAATTAGCAATATATGCTCTTATATGGATTACGCGTCATAAATGATGTGTGCTGCAGTTGAACTGGCAACGTCTGCTCGATAGACGGATGCTTTAACCACACTACACTATTGCTGTGCTGCTTCATTTACATGTATACCCATGGTTTATAGTTACTAGAACAAGCACAGCAAAACATCACTAACACAGCAGTCATCTATTCTCTGGTCTGAAATAAACCACACCACTACACATGTGCCACTCCCTACTGCTCTAGACACATCCCGTATGTTGGCTTACTCCAAGTATAGTCAGATGTCCCAAGCTTATAGTCCTGGGACATACGTTCAGGGTGTTCAATTAGTCTTCTGATTTTGGTTCATCCAAATGGTGACTGGGACTGCCCTGTACCTGTTTGAAAGCCAGACTTAGCATGTGCACACAGTTAGTTCCACTCTTAGCATCCTACCTGCGGTTGAGAATGCAGGAGCTTTGCTCATCTCTGAGCGGCTTGATATGACAGCACTAAATACTATGGGGGGTTCCGCTGCTGTTTCCCTTCACATTCGTTATGACTGCTTTATTGTGACCATGTTCATTCTTCATGGATATATATATACATATATTATAGATATATATATATATATATATATATATATATATATACATATATTATAGATATATATATATATATATATGTACATTCACATGCATATACACCTACATGCTTGTTTACATTTCCCATACTGTTGAATGACCGCCAGTTACCGTCGTGCATACTCACTTACATCTGCTTTAAGGTGCCATAATCACCCTATTTCCGACTGCCATTATTATGGGCATCATATAAAATTAGCAGCCCTTGCATGGCTTGGACCCGGGAACAGGAACTCCATAGTCCCTGGTTCTACCACTAAACCATCCGTGATACATTCTGTATGGATGGTAGTTAGGATATATGACTTTACTACAGGCATTCCACAGTACTGGCAAAATATGTGACAGTCGGTTGGTGTACATATGTATAGTACATGTTAATGTTCATATATTTCTGAGAGGCATATATATACATTTGCAAGTATACATATTTATGAATAGGACACATACTTGACAACTACTTATATGCATATATGTGTGATGTGTAGCTATGCGAATATAGGTATGTACATTTATAGATATATGACTACATATCTGGAGTTATACATGGCCATGTATATGAACAACCACATATGGGAGTTACCTGTACCGTTTGTATACAGGGGTTACGTGCATCATTACGACGAAGAACCTGGATGAGGTATACAATTTGTGGACATGTACTATTTGGAAGATGGCTATGGGGAAGCTTCATGGGAACATGTGAAAGGTATATATTCCCGATAATGCACATGGGGAGACATGCATCATGGTCAGGTGTTTAATCCCGGGTCATAGGTTCTGCAGAACCGGGTGGAGGCTGAGCAGGGTTGTGGCCAGGTACTGCTAATCTGACTTGTGCCCGGATGTCAACGGGGGTGGACATCGTGTTATGCCACAAAGTCTAATCTTGAGAACAGACACTTATCACATGAGGGATGTCCAAAAATTGTGAATGATGGACCCCATTCTTCTGGCTATTCAAAAATGTGGTAGGGTTATGCATGCATGGGATACCTAGTTTGCAAGCCTGAGACTGCCTAGGGTGCGACTACCTACTAGATGTGGGTAGGGGGCACTATGTGAAGATCTGGCTGCGCCAAGCTAGCAGCCCGAGTATGGGTGGTTTTGGTGGACGTTCAGCAAGGGGGGGGGTGCTGTGGAGGGGGTGATGGGTATTCAATTATATATCCAGGTGTGTTGGGGTCGGATGGCTCAGTTCAGGCCAGACCATTATGTGGGTGTGAGTCGGGAACATTTCTGTACATGTGTATCGCACATTTTAATGTTCATATGTTTGTGGGATTGTGTTCTGCAGTATGGCCTGTCAGGGTGTATTGGGGATATGAATGTATGTTCTTTGGTTTCCTTTCTGATTCACCCACTGCTCCCTCGTACACCTCCAGTTCACCTATTGTACATCCGACCCAGTCTCCCCTTGGCGAATTATTACATTACCTGTCACCCCTCCCATATTCCACACACACCATCCATCCCTTCTCTGGTTGATGGCCCATGGCACAGACAATAGAACACATTGCATACTCTACAAATCTCTGGTACCAATATGGTTGTGAGGACAACCCTGGCATATCTGATCTTCCACATGCTGTACTTCACGCACATAGGTACACACAAATACTTATCTTTCATGACATGGTAGGTAGATCCGGGTAATACCCATTCACCTTTGGGCCGTCCAGACAGGGACAACATGGACCGCGAATAGGTGGATACTGAGCTAATGCTCTGGCCATTGGTAGGGTTGCCACCTTTTCAAATGGCCAAAGTGGGACATTTGTGGACACACATCAGATTTTACAGGCCGACACATATCCATGGTCAGTACAAAGGATAGTACTTTACTTTTATGCCTAAGTGAAAGCTTATTCTTGTAGTAGTTTAGTTGCTTATTCTGTTTCTTGAAACATTTAGGTATTTTAGATGCAGAAATAACTATTTTATGGAACTATTACATAAAATATGGGACATAATTATGTCCTACAATCGCAGGACATTTGCCATTTTTAATATTTTTGGTAAAGACACAACTGCCCATAGACGGACTGTCCCTCACAAAGTGGGACATGTGGTAACCCTAACCATTGGGTTAGGCTTAGCAAAGGGCAGCAGCTCGCAAACATGCTGCGTTTCACTTCCACTTGGTATAACAATCAACACTATAATGTAATACGGGCACAGAGTTTTAAATGTCATTTGTTCAAGGGATGGGGGCTCAATATTCAGCTACGTGCCTTTGTGTTTACTTTTTATTTTGGGTGTTCGCGATACTGTCTTATATGCTTTGCATACATTTCAGTTCCACAGACACTGACAGGAGTGATTACTATTAGAGGTAGGCTGTACTAGTCAGAATTTTAGGTTGCGTGTCTGCAGCCGACATGTTCATGCCTCCGTACAGCAGTTAGACACGCCCCTGCACTCGCGCACGTTTCCTATGCACGTGGACATTGCGGCAGCGCGCCTCCATTAATATGCACATGGTGCTGCTGCACCATCTCTACACTGGACAGTCAGTGCAAGGCTAATGCCGTCCTTGCGCCAAGCTTCATGAATCCTGGGGCATGTCTTAAAAGTCAGTGAAATGGCAGTCAGTCAAATGAGTTGTCAGTAATTTGAAATTTAGGTAATTTGGGTGTTGGTCAAATGAAAGTCAAATAAGTTTTAGGTCAAGTGAAGTAGACCCATGTACACACACACACACACACACACACACACACACACACACACACACACACACACACACACACACACACAAAACACAGACATATATTGACACATAACAGATACTGCACAACTTTTATTCTGTTAATCATAAATGCCATAGTATCTGCAGTGTTTCTCCTTCTTTGACTGTCACAAAAATTTAAAAGTATATATCTGTGCACATATATATAGATATATATATATATATATATATATATATATATATATATATATATATATAGATAGATATAGATATAGTTCCCTATCAGATCGACGAAGTTTCAAAACTCTGAAGACCATGTGACCGAGACCATATCTCTAAAGTTTTGAAGCTCCAAAAACTGTCTATATACTGTCTGTATAGCACGAACCTGGGATTTGCTGTTTTTTTCACTGTAGTGCGATCTCAGAGTTGGTATATTTAAGTAGCAGGGGGTGTGGGGGGTTCAGGTGGGTTTTCCCATCTGCAAAAACATACAGGTAAGTTGTTTTGTTTTATTTTCTTATGTTTTCTTTTGATTCGGAATTTTAAAACTTGGACATATGGTCTTGGCCATATGGTCTTTGGAGTTTTGAAATGTCTGCGACTTGATAGGGATTTATATATATATATATATATATATATATATATATATATATATATATATATATATATATAATTTATTTATTTATTTATTTATTTCAGTTTGTTTACCAGGAAGGTCCATTGGGCCAAGGTAGCCCGTTTTCAATGGAGGCCTGAGGAGAAAAGCTCCAGACAGAAAGACAATATTAAAATATATTTAAAAGTGATAACTAGTACAGCATATAAGAGCAACAGATTAACTAAAAACAATTTAAATATAAGAACTAAGTTAAACACTTATAAGATATTTAATAAGAACAACAAATTAATGCTCATTTAGTACATCATAATTGTAGACAAAAGATTTTAAGCAATGGCAGAGTTTTGAGTAGGATAAGATAGAGATAGATTTCAGGATTCAGGTAGGATGAGTGCAGGAGCATTTCCAGAGAGAGGAGAGATGAGAGTGGATTAAGGTTTTAAAGGAAGGAAGAGTCTGGGTAGTTCTAATGTGAGGGGGGAAAAGAGTTCCATAATATAGGAAGGGAGAATTATAGTAATAGTTGCTCTGGTGTATATAAAGGTTTGTAAAGTTCCAAGAGGTTTTGATTTGTGGATCTAAGTGTTCTGTGTGGCTGGTGAAGTTTTAAGGAAGAGGAGAGTGATGGACAGCTAGAGGGTTTAAAAATGAGCTTGTGTGCTGTTGTTAGTTGAATGAATGTTAGGTAGCTTGGGAGTTGCAACCAGTTTAGTGCATGGAGGGAGTTACAATGATGAGTTGAGGATTTGGATCCTGTGGCAAACTTAGAAATGTTATTATAGCATGAGGATAGTTTAGATTTCAGGGTTGATTGGAGATTACTGAGTAGTGGTGCTCCATACAAAAGGGAGGGGATGAGGTAGGTGGTAGATAGGAGTTGTCTAGATGAAAGTGAAAGGTAGCGTCTGTGTTGATAAAGCATTCCAAGTTTTTGATGTTTTTTTTTATATTGGTTTGTAGGTGGATGTCAAACTTTAGCTGGTCATTGATAAGGATGCCCAGAAGTTTTGCATGGGGAACTATTTCAATAGATGTTTTGTTTAGACTGAGTATTGAGAAGGATGTTTTGTCAACAGCAATATGTCTAGAAGGAGTACAAATCATTATTTTGGATTTGGAGGCATTGAGGGCGAGATGGTTGTCAAGCATTCAGGACTCAGTGGAGGAGAAGGCCTCTTGAGTAAGGTTTATTAATATGGGTAGAGTTTTAGCAGAGCAGATGATAGTAGAGTTGTCTGTGTATTGCACGAGTTTAGCATTGGGGATCTTTTGGTGGAAATTATTGATAAAAATATTAAATAGTAAGGGACACAATATAGAGCCTTGAGGTACTCCTGTTTGGGTGTGAAGGAAAGACGAAGTACAGTAATTCCATTTTGCAGCTTGTTCCCTGGCTGAAAGATAGCTGGTGAACCATTTGATAGAAGAAGAGGAGAGATTAAGATGAGAGAGTTTAGAAAGCAGTAACTGATGGGAGACAATATCGAAGGCCCTGGATAAGTCAAGAAGGAGGGTAAAAACTATGTTACCAGAGTCACAAGCAGAATTGATGATTTTGAGGAAGGAAAGGAGGGCAGTGGTTGTGCTATGTCCTGGTCTAAACCCATGTTCTGTAGGAGTCAGTAGTTGGTTGTCAAGTAGGTAGGGTAAAAGTTGCAGGTGAATACATTTTTCGATTATCTTGGAGATAGGGGACAGGATAGCAATAGGGCTAAAAGTTGGAGATTGAAAAGTTGTTACCTCCTTTGTGGAGGGGGATGATGAAGGCTTTTTTCCAGAGGTGTGGTACGTAGGATTCCTGGATGGAGCAATTTATTAGGATGCTGATGGGAAGGGCTATGCCATCAGCGGCTAGTTTGAGAAAGTTGGATGGAATGTCATCTGGGGCATTTGAACAAGGTTTTAACTTTAGTAGGAGCTTTTTTATAGTGTGGGTAGGAGTGGATTTGAGAATGAAAGAGGAGATCTGAGAGTTATTGGAGGTTGAATTCTTGGTTTCAGATATGTTGGGGGGATATTATTAGGGAAAGATGAGGTGAGTTTGCCTATGGAGTCAATGAAAAAGGAGTTGAATTGGGTAGCTAGGTGGAGGTCAGGTGAGTCTGGGTCAGGGCAGGGGTTCCCTTTTTTGCCTGGAGCTAGTATTGATGCAATGCTATTCTAAAATTCTCGGGATTGGTTTTATGATTATTTTGAAGTTTAAGATAATAGGATTTACGGTTGATGGCTATTTGTTTTTTTACTTGATTTCGCAGTTGCAAGAGAGTTGGGAGTTTGAATTTTTTATAGTATTTCCAGGTTTTGTCTCAGAGATGCATAAGGACTTTTGTGTCTTTGGTTAGCCAGGGGGCTGTTTTGGATCTGAGTCTTTTGGTTCTGCAGGGGTCAAAGCTATTAAGTAGATCAGTGAAAACTGTATTGAAGTATGACACAGCAGCGTCTAAAGTAAGGTACATTAGAGGGTTCCAGTTTATCTGTTTTAAGGCATTAGAAAAGATTAGGGGGTTGAAGTTTTGCTTATTGTGGGTTGTAATGTGTTTGTGCTGAAGGAGGAGGGGGGAAGGGGAATGGTGTATGCAGGCAGGGAGATGGTCACTAAGGGAGTCAGGGCGAGTACCACTATCAGAAATTCAGTTTGGGTGAGAGACTAGTATCCAGTCAAGGATGCTACCTGTGTTGTAATCTTTATTTGGTCTAGTAGGAGTTTGGATTAGCTGAGTGAATTGATACAGGTTAATGCTTTGAATTGGGGTTGATGAATCAATGGAAGACCAGTTAATGATGACATCACCTAAGATTATTGTCTCATTATTTATGTTGGAAGTACACCATGCAAGAATATCTTCCAGAATAGGGATATTGTTACCAGGTGGTAAGTACAGGGTGGCAATACATAACGTTTTATTGTTGTTTACTTTGAGAAGAGCGAGAGTTAGCTCAGCAGTGTCAAATGAAGGTATGGGCTTACTATAGGGTGTTACTGTTAAGGAGGAGGAGAAGATTAAGGCTACTCCTCCACCTTTCCTTTGGGATCTGTCACTTCTTATGAGTTTATAGTTTGGGGTGGAGGTGTTATTTCAATATTTTTTATGTGTGGCTTTAACCAGGTTTCTATGATAGAGAGAATATCAGGTTTGTTCTGAGATATCCAGGCATGAAAGGCAGGTATTTTATTACAAAGGCTCCTGGCATTAAGTGTAGCAAGGATAAGTGATTTGTTGGGGAGGGGAGAACTATGTGAGTTTGGTTTGGAAGTGGAGTTATGTGAAGGCCCTGGGTTAGGATGTATACCTCCATAGTGGAGGAGGAGGGTGACTAATTTAGAATACAGTAAGGATTGGTATCTCTGTTCTAAGGGGTTATAGATTTGGGTACTGGAGTCTAATGAGGTTAGCTTAGTAGGTATGGGAAGTGGTTTACTAGGAGTAAGGAAGAGCTTCCTTTGAAAGAGAAAAGATGCATTGT
>NC_056731.1:257458765-257466265 GCF_019279795.1 Protopterus annectens | reverse complement strand
TCTTACCTCCTCCCACACTTTCTTCTTCTTCCTAATGCTCTGATTACCTCTATCTCCTCATCTCCTCTCACTGAACCTCATATCCCTCCCTGTAAACCTTTCCTAGACTCTGAGTTCCACATCTTAACCATCTTCTCCTTGTTTGTTTTAATAGTAATGTATTCTGTAAAAAGTTTGTCAACTGCTCTCAACAGGTTCTGTACACTGATTATTAACATCAATAGCTTTTTTATTTACTTGTTAAGCTGTATTCCTTACTATATTTTCTCTGTAATGTAATAATTGTTACTTCTGTAAACATCGTATGTACTCTTGTGGATATTTTGCTATGTGCTCTTCTGGAGATTTTCTCCCCAGGCCTCCACTGAAAAAGGGCTCTAGCTCAATTGGACTTTCCCGGTCAACAAATGTCAAATAAATAAATAAAATAAATAAATAAACTAACTGCAATATGAGTGTGAAAGAAAAGAAGACACGGGCATTGAACAACACTGCTTTTTGCTTTAGAGATGACATGTTTTGCAGAATGAGCTACTTCTGTAGTTTACCTACATTAATCTTCATTTAAGTAGTATGTTCACTGTGACAACATTAATCCACTCACAAAGACATGCAGTTATTTGTCATGAGTGCAAAATTATTTTGCATTACCATATTTAGACTCACAATCAGTTCTATAGTCATACTTAACTATAGAATCGTTCACAGCCTGCCTATTTGCAACTAGCGATAATTCCATATTGCTTGTAATATGACTGAAAAATATCAACAGAAATTGGTAATGAACATAACACTTTAATGTTCAAGGGCAAAGATATTCCATGCTGAACCACTTTAGTAGTTGTGCTGCTTACTACTCTGGTATACATGTACTATTTTATCATTTTTGCAGTAAGTCATATTTGTAGAAGTACAGTAACAAAAAATGTACAGGTATACACACTGATGCCTTTCAAACACAATCCACAGTACTGTATTACAATATTTCTACATACATAGGTTTGTAAGTATTTACTAGTCTATTGATCATGAGGATCCCTAGAAGCCTAACCATATGTTCCCATAAATGTTTCAGCCCTTATTAGCAGTAGGCTGAAAGTGAGAATTCCATGTTGTAACTAGTTGATACCTTTTTACTTTTAACTAACTAAAGTGTGTTTTTTTACATTATGAAGACTGGGTCTGTAATTCTAGCAACAGTAGAAAGGTAGCCTAGTTAGTGCAAGTCGGGAAACACATAGGGGGGGCTTAAATTGAGATTGTTACATTGGCAGGAGACCTTTTATTGCTTTAGTCACTCTCCTTTGAGTCTATAAATTTGTTGAGTTTACACTGCTCTTGGCTCAGTCACACAGAGTTCAAATGCTTGGCATCCTCACCTGTCTTTCCAGAGTGTTTGACTTGTATCTAGTGCATTCCAAGTTAAGATAAATGCTGTAAATTGAAATATTGCACTATTCTAATCTGTTTCTAAAGATATGTTGCACTATTGTAAGGTATTTCTGAAGACTTGCTGCTGAATTTTCAAATTATTTTATTACATTTTTCTGTATTTCATCTCTTTAAAGTATATTTGTTTTTCCTTGGTCTAGCTGCTGCTACTGTGCTGTCAATTCACCTTAAAGTGTATGTTCCTCATTTCTGGCTTGTCTGCCATAGAATCACATTGTCATTACTTGCTGAATGTAGTTGTTTGATCTGATTTGCATACCTCTTCACTTTTGGCCAACTAAAGTGTGTTTGTTATATTAAGAAGACCTGGACTGTAAATATAGTGGCAGTAGAAAGGTAGCCTTATCTGACTGAGTTGGGAAACATACAGGGAGGCTTAAAGTTAGATTGTTTCATTGGCCAGGGGCCTTTTAAGTTGGTTTAGTCACTTTGAGTCTATAAATTCCTCTGATCATCATGCAGTGGCATTTAACTGTACCTTATACAGAGAGGCACTTTGTTTTCTCACAGACGAGCACTACTGCATGAATTCAGTCATAGATAGCCTAGCTATAATTTCTACCCTCAAAGCACCTAAGTTAGCCTGCTGAACTACCCATTTGTAGTTCACCTAAAAGGACCTGACACCATGGATGGACATCTTCCCAATTTCTCCAATACCAGCTTAGCAGATATGGGCATCCTGTGACAATACGGAAATTGTCTGATGTTCACTGACAACCAACTAATCCTTAGAAAAATGGATATAATGCATAAGAAATGTAATTACAAAATGTCACTGGAGGCAATACTTTCGCACAAAAGCACTGAAAATAAGAATCAGGTTGTCAGTAATGTAAGCATTACAGCCACCACACATAGTACTGACCCAACACAAAGGCCAACATATACTGAGGCACTTAAAAACAACCTTCCTAGACCCCAGATGCCACCTAGTTATTCATCCAACAAAAATAATCCTTAGCAACCCCAAAGCACTCCACTAAAATAGCGCCCACAAAGGTTTCTTGCAAAACAAATGTGGAGTATAAACACAATGTCCTATGCAAATAGCCTCAAAGCAATATCTCTGTACTCTGGTTCTTACAGACTGTTAAGAGGTGATCTATGCCTGACATACAAGGCATCCTCAGATCCCACTCTGATGAACCTTCTGAATATCTACAAAATGGATACCATCAGAATTACTCAATTTAGGGATCTAAACTTTTCTTGTGACATAGTCACATTAGAGGAACAGGTATATAACTATGAGAATTCCACTTCTCTGGATCAGACTTCACATTCGTGTGAAGTAGAGCTCTTCCCTTACCCTTTTCAAGAGGAAACCTGGACCAGTGAATGGAAAAGTTGAAACACATCCTAGGGCTATCACCTATGTATCTAATGGACTGAGATAGCCTGAAAATCTTGGCTTAACTTACATATACCCCATAATTAGCCTCTAAGACACATGCTCTTGTGGAATACAGTTGAGATGTTTTGGCTAGATTTATAGAGGCAGGCAGAGGTTGCCTCTCAACTGTAAGAAACAGAGTATAGAGTAGAGCTTTAAGACCATAAACCCTTACAGTAGTTTTGATGTCTGAGAAGTAAATGTCAAACAGATGTGGCCCTAGGAGCCAATCCTGGAGTACACTGTCAGTGACAGGTCTTTTGGTGGAGGTAGAGCAACCCGCCCTAATTTTTTGGGTTCTATTTGTGAGCCTTTTTCTATGAGTCACTTAGGGCTAACATTTAGCTGAGAACATTTAGCATAATGGTTAAGGACTTCAGCTCATAGACGAAAGGTGCAGGATTTTATTCTGACCTTCAATTATTGCTAGGCTTAAAATGGTCCTTCAGGGCAGTTGGACTAGTATTTACCTATGAATCTATAAACCTATTTGTCTATGATACATGAATGAGGGATTGTGTTGAAATGCCTTTGTATGGTCAATAAATGTTGTGTGTACTGATTTTCCCTCATCCATTGCTTCAGTACCATTTTTGAAGATGTCACCCAGGTTAAGTAGGCAGGACCTGATCTTAACAAATCTGAACTGGCTTTGGCTGAGAGTTTGTAGTTTAACAATGTCTTTATTTATTGATTCCATAATGACCCTTTTCATAGCCATACTGATGAGGCTGGTCAGACCAATGTGCCTATAATTTCCAGGACCACCGAAACCTCATTTTTTGTGCAAGAAGATGACAGTTGCTTTCCTTCATTCATCCAGCACAATGCATGTTTGGAGGCTGGCACTGAATAGCATCTCTAGCTGGTCTGACAGGGCCTGTTTCAGGCTAGCCAGTAAACAGCATGGTATCTTAACAGGACCCATAGAAGCAGCATTCTTGGTCTTGGATAGTGCTTTGAGGATTTGCTCATGGGAGATTTGGGGAGTATGGATGCTGTAATGTAAGAAAGGAAAGGATGATGAAGTTAGGGCTATATGTATCCACTTGTAGATTGGCAATGTCCTCTGGGTCTGACTATGCAATATCATTTATTATTAGTCTTGTGCAGTTCTGGTCATTGCAACTAAGGTTTATAATACAGTTAAATCAGGTTTTGTGGTTCTCATTTGCCTGGGTGTCAGTTTTTACCTCATATCTGGCTTTGGTTCATCTGACCATGGTCCAGAGTTCCAGGCTATGTTTAGCACAACCTTTTTTGCATCTTGAGAGTTACATTTATTTTATGTGCAATAAGTTTTTATTATTATTATTATTATTATTATTATTATTATTATTATTATTATTATTATTATTATCATTATTATTATTATTATTATTATTATTATTATTATTATTATTATTATCATCCCTGAAAAATCATCCCTGATCAGCATTAGTAAGAAATTGAGGGCCCTCATCAAGTCAACTAAAGCTAATTTTGAAAAGAAAGTTGCCAAGGATGCCAAGGATAACCATAAGGCCTTCTATGGCTACGTTACAAACCTAAATGGCAGCGCTCAGGTCTGTTCTGAGCTAGTACAAAATGGAACAAAGTACACTGACCCTTCTGACATTGCCAACATCTTGGCTGACAGGTTCACTGCAAATTTCTCCCCCCCTCACCACCTACAGGGCCTATTACCATTTCAAGGGATTGTGTAAGTCTAATTATTAATTATACGTTGGTTAACAAGGCTCTATCTAAAGCTACAAACACTGCCTCCATTGGACCAGATGATGTCCCAGGCTATGTCATACATGAGCTCCAAAAGGAATTAACCCCACATCTTAATAACCTGCTCAGTCTCAGCCTCTCCACAGGATATATGCCCATAGAATGGTGCACGGCAACGGTGGTCCTGCTACACAAGGGTGGGGCCACAACTGACCCTGGGAACTACCGACCAATAAGCCTGACCAGTCTGATCTGTAAGGCTATGGAGCAAATCATTATGGAACTCATAAATGGAGAGATTGGGAACCTCCAGTCTCTGGACCCCACACAGTTCGGCTTCGTCAAGGGCAGATCATGCCTCCTGAACCTGGTGGATTTCTTCGAGACAGTTACTCAGGCTATAGATAAGGGAAAGGAGGTACACACGGCTTACCTTGGCCATGCTAAGGCATTTGACACCATTCCCCATTCAGGTATTATTGATAAGCTCACCAGCCTGGGCATAAACCCTTACGTCACAAGATGGATCACAAACTGGCTCTCAGACAGATCCCATAAAGTAAGAGTAGTGGGATCTACATCCGATTCCAGAGCAGTAACGAGTGGTGTGCCTCAGGGCTCTGTCCTGGGGCCCCTCCTGTTTGGCATATACTTCTCAGAAGTACAGGCAAGCAAGGAAGGGCTGTGGCTGACTAAATTTGTGGACGACTGCAAACTGTGTGCTATAATAGAGTCTATGGTCGACATGGAGATCCTCCAGAAAGGCCTAAATGAGACTGATGCATGGTGTCAAAGCCATGGTCTCAAGCTAAATGCAAAAAAATGCGTAGTAATCCCCTTTGGAAAAAACAGAGTACCCGCAAAATACAACATAGGAGGTAATCCCCTGAAATCTGAAGAAGAAATAAGGGATCTAGGGACCCAAGTAGATAGTCAGCTTTCCTTTGATAACTATGTTGCAAAAGTGGTTAGAAAATCCTTCTACATGACCCATCTGATCATGAAAGGGTTCGCATCAAGGTCTAAGGATGTAATGGTGCCCCTCTACTCTTCCCTCATCAGACCCATTATTGAGTACAATGCACCAATTGGAATGTACCTGGCTAGACATCTCCAGCAGCTGGAGAGACCACAGAGGTACCTAACCAAGAGGATTACTGGCCTCAAACAGTTGCCCTATGCAGCACGATTGAAAAAGCTAAGACTGTTCTCTGTTGCATACCACTTTTTCAGAGGCAATCTCTGTCTAACGTACAGAGCCATGTCCAACCCATAATTGTTGAACATGCTCCATCTTAGCAAAACCAAATCTACTCGAGCTACACGCTCTAGGGATATAAACCTCAACACAACAATGAATAGAACATGCTGGAGGGATAGATTCCCTTCGCAGAGACTTCCCTTACTATGGAACAGGGTCCCAATCTACATAAGACAGAGCCCCTCATTATCACTCTTCAAGAAGAACCTTGATGAGTGGCTGGGTAACAGAAAGTTCACACCGGGGATCACACCAACAGCACTACTAGATAGGGGCCAAGGGTACTAGCTGCTAGTACAAGGGTCTAGGGAACTACTAAAGGGGCGGTGAATACCGCACAATGTGGCTGGGCTAGTATATGCCTTCGGGCAGATAGCCCAGTGCCAACCTATGAACCTATGAACCTATTATTAAGCTTGTTTGTATTTGGATTCCACCATACAGGTTTATTTTTTAATTTGGCATCATATTTATTTCGGAGAAGGACAGATGAATATCTGGAACTATTCACATGCATAGACTTTAGCAGTAAAGGATTTCACATAAACAATGGTGTCATTGCGATGGAATGGAATGCTGAATTTAGCCAGCTCAGTTTCAGTAGAATAGCTTTGGCATAATCTCTGAATGCAAGGATATTGCAGGATGCTTCTGGCTTCAGTCTTAAGATTAATATGAGTGATTTGTCATCTGGTTTAACCCAGGAGGGAGTTACAACTGGCAGAGAGCAGAGCTGTTCCATATTGGAGAGGACCATGTCCAGGATATTATTGCCCTCTGGTTGGGATCTATACTGAGTGATCCAGAAGGTTTGTATTGAAGAAGCCCAGAAATCTCTGGGAGTACATGCTAGTAGATGTATATGTCTCCCAGCTAATGAAGGGGTGGTTGAGGTCCTTTAGGAGAATGGTGTTTGGCTTAATGCTTTGGGACTCTATACTAGGTAGGTAGGTAGGACTTATGGGTTGAGTAGGACATAGAAGGGGTCCTTTAGTTAGCCATGGTATGATAAGGGGTCTAGCTAATGATAAGATTGATGTGGAAGAATTCAAGTTCATTATCTTATCTAATTAGTCCAGAGGTGAAGTGTTTTTTTTATTTTTATTTTTTTATATAAATAAGAAGATACCACTGCTTTTAGTGCCTTCATGTAATGCATTCATAAGTACATGTACAGTATATATACAAGATTTCAACATTTAATATGAATGTTTATGTTGTATCTCACAAGTAATATGTGCATATTATATCAGAAAAATAGTATGGACACCTATACAATGCTGAATCATTTACAGCCTGGTATATTACAGAAGTATAGGTCAAACAATAGAGTTATACCAGCTATACTGTGGATGTTAGTCTAAGTCCTAATTTATTAAAGGAAAAGAAACACATTTGAACAATCAGTTTATATTTCAGTAATACCGCTGGACTATATGCATAAATGGTGCAGACAGCCACATGTTGAGCAGCTGAGAAAATTTTACACTCATTTATATGACACTATAAATGTATTAATATTAATATCAATAATAATACTCATTAACAAGTATTAATTAATATTGGTATATTAATAATAGGATTGAAAACACGGTGCCATGATACCTAATCTGCAATACATAAACATTTGTTTCCTTTTAGATGGAAATTATAGGGAGAAGGGGCTGAGTTC
>NC_056731.1:257323765-257448765 GCF_019279795.1 Protopterus annectens | reverse complement strand
TGTGAGTGTCTGGGGGTGCTTTTGTGAATGCAATGCATGAACCATCAGAGTAAATAGTACTGCTATCACAATGCTAGTGTTAAATAAGTGTAATTCAGAGATATGCTAATAAGTTGCTAAGTATGTCTTTTTCACTGTGGCCGTAGCTGTCAATGAATTCCATTTTCTCACTGTCATGAAAACTGACTCGACTACAGTACGTAGTTTATATGAGTGGTGAGAATCTTTCTAAATCCTTGGAAATGCATCCAAATTGACACATACACTGTACCAAAGCTGTGTACCACAACCCCAGTAAGTTAAACTAAAAAAAAAAAAAAAATCAAACAAAGCAAAATACAAAAGGATACAGTGAAGATAAATATTAAATTCTTCTTGTTCAGCTATGAAAAGTCATTAAATAACACCAAAATGGATGTCAAACACATTGAACAACGTGGCCACACAACCGCAAAGAAAGGATGATGAGGCTGTGGGAGTGACAAAAGCTTGTATAACTGTTATGTTACATCAAAATCAGCTGATGTAAAAAATATTCTGTCATGTACTTGAAATGTTGCGATTAGGAAGCTATCATCAATTATACAATTAATATTCTAAAACGAGCACACTGATTGGCCAGCCCAACTGGTTTGCCCATTGTAAATCCAAGAATATACCAAAGGAAAAAGGTCTGGTCACCTGAACTTTTTTCCATTGGTATACTATGTAAGTTGTATTTTTTTTTTTAAAACAAAAATAAAAAAAAAATCTGTAGTCCGGACTCCGGACTTATGAGAGAGACAGCATGGAGAAAATACTAAGAAAATAAGGTGCGTTATTTAAAAACTAAAGACACGTACCTGATTTTCTTTGTATTTCCTCCATTCTGTCTCTCTCCTACCCCTAAACTGTCTGAAACTTTTTTTTTTATAATAAAAAAGAAAACAAAGACAGAGCAACAAAGACCTTCTTTTCTCCATTGCTTCCTTTACAAGGCATTGACGTACTTAGTATGAGTAGGAACACAAGACCTATATGCATGCGCAGTACATCAAAAAAAGGCACTAGGATATTACCAGCCATGGAAGGACAGTACGGTGTCATTATACAAAGACATTGGGCAGGATTCACGAAGGCTTGCACGGAGTGTAAGAGACGTGCAACACTCCATGCAAGCCTCGCGATCCAGGAACAGCCCTAAACTCCGTGTAAGAGACCAGCTAAAACGTCTCTTACACGGACTGGGCGTGGACATACCAAATACCTCACTTGCGGATGAAAGGTATGCAAATGAGGTATATTAGCGATCCATGAAGCAGAAACCAGTCCATGTAAGAGACGTTATAGCTGCAGAAATGTACTCAGTTGACAACTGAGTACGTTTCTGCAAATTCCACAACGGAGCCATGTCAGCTCCAAAAAAAGGGTGCATATGACTCAGGCAGCATGCCAATGGCCAAATATGTGGCCATTGGCAATATAACCCAATGCCAAAATATTAAAAATATAATTTTTTTTTCGGCGATCGCCGATGTTTAAACCCAGCGCAGCCCCGTGCAAACGGGCTGCGCTGTATAAAACATAAAAATGAAGGTTATAAACCCACAAATGTGGGTTTCATGCAATACATGGAATGACAATGCAGGGACCAGCAGACCAAAAACAACATGGCCACCGTGTAGTGGTTGCTAAGGGGGGAAGCTGAGTCTAAGACATGTAACTAAGCATTAGTAGGCAATCTCATGTAAATGAGGGTTAGGATACTGAATCTCACAGTCACATAGCAAATGAGCACAGTCTGAGTAGTGTAAGAGATACATAAGGGGAGGAATAGAGTAGGAGATAGGTGACATCACAGGGGGGAATGGTAGAAAGAAATGCAGTTCATTGGAGGCCAGTGTAACATGACAGATGACAGACACAGATCATGGAAAGAGGTGTGCCACTAGATAAGTCATGGAAAGTCAAGAAATGGAAGGTGTACACTGTTACTTACACCAAAGTTTCTTGCTGGGCGTGCATGCGCACGTGTGCGTGCCATGAAGCGCGAGTAGGGCAGTGTGCACGCGTGTAAGGCAGACTGAGCATGTGGGAGCATGTTGGGAGATGTTTAACACTGTTTGCGCGGGTGTGCGCGCGTGTAGGGCAGGCTGAGTATTTTGGAGGCTGTTGGCAGACGTGCAACAGTGTTTGCGTGGGTATACGTGCGTTTTAACCCGAATAAGTAGATTCTGAACTGTGTAAGCACGTGTACGCGCGTGTAAGCCACTGTGAGTGTGTTTCTGATGGCATGCACATTGCTCCCCCCTGAGGAAACAGAGAGGAAAAAGGAAGCAACAGAATTAATAGGAAGCTAGCAGGGATAACTGCTGAAGCTAGCAGGTGAAAACAATTAGAAGCAGGCAATTACACAGGCAGAATAGTAGCCCAGCCCAGCACTTAAAACTCTGCAAACAGTAGTGCAGGATGTTTCTCTTAAGAGACACTGCAAGACAGGAGTAAGCTAATAGAAGTGAAAACTGAAAAAGCTTAACTCAGAGCAGAAATGTTAGGGGCTGCCATAGCTGTCATAATGAGACATAGGCGACTTGCTGAGGGTGGTGACAATGCAGTTGGTGCCAGACAACCCACAGTGAGGAGACGGAGAAGAGTGTACAGGCCCAGGGTCACCTACCACGGGTTACATGAGCTGGAGATAGTAGAGCGCTATAGAGTGGACAGAAAGCTCCTGCAGCAAATTGTTGAGCTGTGCAGGCCATGCCTCACACACAGAACCAACAGAAGGGAACCCATCCCAGTGGAAACCAAGGTATGTGTTGGCCTAAGAATACTAGCAACAGGTACCTTCCAGAGACCAACTGGCGATATGATGGTGATATCACAGGCATCAGCCTCCAGGGTACTGCACCAGTTCCTGGATGCCATTTCAGCACATGTCGGTGATCATGTATATTTCCCCAATGCCCGTGAGGTATTGGCCAGCAATATGCGTCTCTTCCAGCAAATAGCGGAATACCCTGAGGTAGTGGGTGCAATAGACTGCACGCACATACGCATCAAAGCACCAGCCGATGAGCGAGGTAGGGCCTACATTAACCGCAAGGGCTTCCCCTCCATCAACTGCCAGGTCATGTGTGATGCCCAGGGCATAATAATGAATGTGTGTGCTGGCTGCCCTGGGAGTTACCACGATTCCCACATCTGGCATTTGACGCAGCTGTACCAGACATTTGCCAATGGGGACATTCCACACGGACACCTAGTGGGGGATGCAGGTTATGCACTGGAGCCGTGGCTGATGACACCCATCAGAAACGCACACACACCTGAACAGGAACGCCATAATGAGGCACACGCACAAACACGTAATGTAATAGAGGGTGTGTTTGGGCTGCTCAAGTCACGGTTCTGGTGTCTCGACACATCTGGTGGAGCCTTGCAGTACACACCAACTACATGTACCCAAATTGTGATGGTATGTGCTATGCTACATAATATGATCTTGCGAAAACAGCTGCAGCAGGACCAGCATAGGGCCGGGCCAAACAGCCCCCCACCATTGCCAAGGCCATCACAGGCAGAGCGTGACTCGGAGGAGGAACAACCTGAGCCTGCCCCAGTAGGCAGAAGGAGGCATGCCCAGTATGCCCTGGCCTTGGCAAAGAGGCAACGCATAGCACATACACTGGCTCAGTAGGAACCCTGGGAATGATACCCCCTCTGACTCAATCAAATAATAACATGGATGCCTAAAATGACATGACCTGCTCACAAACATGTACAGGGAAGTGTAATATGCGCATCCGACAGAGGCAGCCCTGCAGCACCACCTGAGGCATGAATGCCATGTGTTAAGTAATGTAACACCATGTACTATATGCACACATGAGCACCCTGACTAACATCCACCCTCACCAAGCATGAAGCCACAAAATGAAGATGGGATGATCAAGTGCAATAACTGGCTGAAGTAATGCAGTTAGTCAAAGAAGAGCCAATGTGTTTCAGGCTGGGAAGACATGCGGAGCATGACATGATGCACCACCTGCTAGGGGTGGCGTGCACCTATCATGCCATGCCCCATGGATACTGGCAAAGGCTGTCAGTACCCACAGCATGCTCTGAATAGGTAAGTCTCAAAACACAAACCCACCTTCATAGGTTCTACAAGGGATAGGAACCTAGATGTAATGCTACCCAATGACAGATGTCTAAACAGCAAGATGTGTGCAGTGTAAACGCACACAGTATGGAGAATGTAGATACCAGTCCTGTAATAGAGAACTGGGTCAAGGCTCACATCAGCACCCTAACACTACCAGGTGACACCTCATACTGTGCTGTACAGCTGCAAAACATGGAACAAGCTACAAAAGGAGGGTGACTGGCAAGAAATGGCAAGGATAACCACACCCCCATGTTGGTACCACAACAAGAAGCAGCATGGATTAGCCATGGTCAAATACCAATGGATAAAACTGCCTCCCAGTATATAGCCTGCTGCAGACTACTGTCCTAATACCAGGAACTGCACCTGGTCTATGTCGGAATACATGAATATATCAAGCCCCCCAAACCACATTATATTGCTTGACTGAAAATACCCAGACATACACCGGGAGCATTATACTAGCACCAACACAATAGGAGAAAATTACCAAGAATCCATAAACCAAAATGCCCAGGAACAATGTACCACTCCCACAAGAGGGGTAAGCATACTGGATGTGATAATCAGCAACATGTGTACTGGATGGCAAGATGAGAAGTGTACCCCTCACTGGTAAGACCAGACCATAGTGTAATCACACTGGATATACACATCCTGACCCCAGTCCCTGGCCAGAATACCACAGTGAAAAACATGTGTAAAGCATAGGTTGCAGCCCTCAAAACCGATGTTGAATCCACAAAAGGCCCTGTGCAAGTGCAGAATATGGGACACACCACAGAACATGTTATACAGGCATTCCATGAACACAGCCAGGAATGCTTGGAGTATGCAATCACAAATAACAACAACACACAATGCCATACACGCAGGCATCTGGCATGCTGGACTCCAGCCATTACCAAACCATGCAAGAGAATGAGGAAGCTACCACATGATAGAGCAAACATAAAAAGGGAAGTAATCACTGACCAGTAGTATGGCAATAACATATGTCCACACATACAATCCACTAAGTCCAGCCACAACAAGTAGAATCTCTGAATCCAGAGGCAATGTGACACCAGTTCCAAGTACACAGACAACCACAACAACCCCCAATAAATACAAATATATGTGATAGATGCATCCATGTATCCAAACCAGAGGTTGAGCTCCACCAACTCAGTACTGTCAAAACTAGTCAGGAGGAGAAGGTAACCACATACACCACAAACCCAGTCCCACATAGACCTACCACAACTGTAAACCAAACACATAAACACAGACAAATATTCCCAGAGGCCTTAATTACAAACATACCACACCAACAGAAGCCTCCAAAGCAGATCACAAGCAACCACAACCTTCAAACATAGCACATGCAATGAATAGTACACAAAGCTGGTGTGCCAAACAGTCACAGGCCATGCCTGATACAGTCGTAATAGGTGTCTGTATAGGCAGACACTCTGCTGTCCCACTCACCAGACTGAACAAGGGAAAGGGTAGAGTAAGCTGCCTGTAGGCTGCCACAAAATGCCACATAACACAAGTACGCAGGTCACCCCAAAGCAAGCAGAAATATGATGCACTCAATGTTCATGCTGGTGTGAATTACCTGAGATGTACCTCCCTGATCAACATCAAAACAGACATGGATGATCCCTCTGAGTATGTACCCCAGGGCGGTATGACACTGGCTGTGTGCAGCATCCAACCCTCACCAAGAATGATGCCACAGTACAAACACAGAATGCTCATATTTAACAGCTGGCACAGTTACAGCTGTCAGTCCAAGAGGGTCTAATGTCTGTCTGCTTGAGATGTCAAGCATGACAAGCCATGCTGCTGTTCTAGGGATAGCTTGCACCTGTTACCCGTGTGCGTCTGGATACTGGATAAGGCCTTTGCCGCCTCCATAGAGCCGTATGTAGGCAAGGCCAAAAAGACTACCCACCACCCCAGAAAACATAAGTCGTAGGAAACATAAGGGTAATGCTGACCAATGCCAGATGTGTAAACTGCAATATGCATGCCCCTGAGGCACTTCCCATTATGGAGAACATCAATGTCTGTGCAGTGACAGAAGCCTGCTGCAAGCTTAGTGATAGCACACCAGCACTACTAGGTTATACCACATATCATGTGTTATGGCCCCAACACCTGCACCAAAACATCAAAGGAGGGGGAGTATCCATATGCAGCACAGACACCCATATTGCCAGGTAACTGACAATGCACAAAGCAGCGGAGACTGCCCATGTGCACATAACTGTAGTCAAAACTGCTGTACAGTCTGTAGCATGCGACAGACCACACTCTCACACACAAGAACTCCACCCAGACTTCCTGAAGACACTGGACAGTATGAATGTCCCACCAAATACCAGACAAGGTACACACAAATTACCACATAGGTGTCAAACCATTATGTATGCAAGGAGTAATCAGGGACCTAGGGACACAGGTCGACATTAATCTGTCATGTGACACCCACAATGCCAATGTGGCTATGAAGATTGCCGATATTGGATACCGTATCATGAAAGGAATCACATCAACATCAATAGAGGTCACTGTGCCACAGTACTGTTCCCTTATCAGACCCATAATCTAGTACAATGACTCATATGGGATGTACCGTATGTGACACCTGCAGCGGTTCGGAAGACCTCATAGTTACCCCACCAACAGGATCAAGGGTGTGAAATATATGTCATATGCTGCCTGGCTGTAGACACGCCAGCTGACTGCAGTCACAGACTGCCTACACAGAGGCATTGTATGTCTGTTGTACAAGGCCATGTCCAACACAGGAGTAATGGACATGCTCCACCACAGGAAATCAAAGCCATTGGAGCTGTGAGAGTCACAGATGTCAGCCTCAACACATAATGAAATAAGATGTGCTGGAGGGACAGATACATAACCCAGAGGCTCCCCACACTCAGAAACAGGATCCCAATCCATGGTAGGCAGAGCCCCTCACTGACACCCCTCAACAGGAATATTGCCAAGTGGATGGATGACCGTATATGTATACTGGGGGTCCTCACTGTGTCTCGACCAGACAGAGGCACAGTGAAGAACTTCATAAATGGCCATAATTGAACATAGCAAGGGCTGGCGAAAGACACACACACTCTGGCTAGGCTTACTAATGGCCTAGGGTGTATAGCCTAGTATGAACCCATGAACCTATGAAGATACAAAACGTACAGGACACTAAGGATAATCACAAGGGTTACCCAACTGATGGCAGGAACCATGTTGGGCATCCACAGATATGCTCCGAATCACATAGATATTACAAACAACATACCAAACACACACACATATTGCTACCATACAACCTGTCAGGTGCAGTGCAAACTCCCCCCCCAGAGTGCAAAATACCTATCCCAGCAGACTGATGGTCCCCTGACATTGCAGATGCTGAGGTAACAGCCATCATCTGCAAAGCAGAACACACAGCAGCAAAGGTATGTGATGGTGTCCTGTGCTGAGGCCAACATGGACTCCAAGAATAATGGAATGCCAAATCACACTACTGCCCAATGTCAGCCTTACCACAGGATATGTACCCAAAGAGCAGTGTACAACAACAGTGGTCCATCACGACAAAGGTGTTGCCTGAATGGATACTCCAAACTACCACCCCAGGATCCTGACAAGCTTGTTCTGCACAGCTATGGAAAGGATCAGTATGTACCGCAGACAGAAGGCTATTGTGGACCTACTGATACTGGACCCTACACAGTGTGGCTGTCGTAACTGCAGAACCTGCCCCTAAACATGTCTGACCCATTTGAAGCAGTCATTAAGGTCATTGATGAGGGCAATGTGGTCCACACAGTGTAGCTGGACCGTGCACATGCTTCTAGACAATACCGTGCGTTCAGTATGGATATGTTCACCAGCTTAAATATATACCCCTATGTCAGTAGAGGGGTTGCAAACCACACCAAGGACAGAACTGACATGGTCAGACATGCCGCATCCATGTCAGACTACAAAGCGGATATGAGTGGCATCCCACAAGGCCTGGTCTTGCCCCCCAGTTCTGTAAATATGTCCCATAGGTATAGGCCAACATGGAAGGACTGTGACTGAACATGTATGCAGAGGAGTACAAACAGCCCACCATATCCGACCCCCAGCTGACACAAGCAACCCACAAAAGGGCCACCTACAAACAGACAACTGTAGCCATAGCCATGTCAGCAAGCTAATTGCAGAACTGTGTATAGACAACCACCATGGATATACAGTAAGTGCCCACAAATTACCACACAGGTGTTAACCCATGAGGTACCTAACATGTAATGTGAGACCTAGGTACAAAAGGTGATAGATATCCTGCACTGGACAAACATGTGGCCGTAGTGTTCGCAGAAACATATACTATATACCCACCCAAACATGAAGGTTGGCAGATGTAGATAAGGGGAACTCACTGTGGCTCTGCAGTCATCCTCCATCAGCATCACAAGTGACTACAATAGCCCCTGTGGGATATACCGCAGCAGACACCTCCATCAACTGTAAAGTCCACTACAGTACCCCACCAGGAGTAGCAAAGAGCATGAACAGATGCCATGTGTTGCCTGAGTAAACAAACTGCAGCCCCACACACCGCCATACTTCCCAGCTACAGGAAAGCTGTGCCTGATGTATGAAGCCATGTCCAACCTGGAATGAATGAACATGTTGCACCTTGTACAATCTGAATGGCAGTGAGCTATGCACATGAAAGACCTGAACCCCAGCACTGACATACATAGGACAAGCTGTACAGAATGATCCATAACACAGAAGGCACCCCACTCTTCAGTAAACTCCTGGTACAGGTCAGCCAGAGAGTCACATATCAACACCCCTCAAGAGGAATCCTGATGAGTGGATGGGAGATGGTAGGCTAACCCTGGGTATCAATGTTATGTCAGAGGTAGACGGAGGCACAGTATACTAACCATGACATATGTCATGGCAAACTCCAGTTACAATGTGTGTCGAAGGACAAACACACCCTGTGACTAGCATCAGAAATGGCCTAGGAACATCGCTAGTGTTTGCCAATGTCCACCCATGTTGTGGAATACACTAGCAATGTTGGATGAGCCTGGTGTAGGTAGTCCATATCTGAACATATTGCAACATGGTCATATGTGCACAACTGGCCCCTACACAGTCTGTTGTGCTCACTATGAAGATGTCAAGCAGTCATAGGACTAAAGCCCAGGATACTGTCCACCACAGTGAAAGTACTGAACCAGTACACTATACGGTACTACAGTGTTAGGTCATTATGAAAGTATGTTGAGAACTGTCTGCAAAGTATCCCATGCAATCCCTGCAGGCACAGAATAATCCCTGTTGTGGCAGACACGAAGCAGTTGGCCAGTTAGTACACAACATGACACCCAACACACAACCATAAATGTGAGATATTGTTGAACTTCACACACACCCAAATATGTGGTGGACTTCAGAGTGCAACATATGGAAAGCTCACACTGGGCATGCTCGCACACTTTGATAAATGAGGCATATGTCAGACAACATGCTATGGAAAGGCTGAACTGGGCATGCTCACACACTTAGGCCATATCTCCGTTTAGCAGTTGGCCACACATATCTGGTATTTGTACGTGTCAGTCCAGGAACCAACCATAACACAGCAATCAGCCAAGTGCACACAGTAAATGACTACAGAGACATAAGTGATATAGTGGATCGCCGTCATATGCAAACATCTTCCACAGATACACAAGTTAGTCATAGGAACAGGGAATGCTATGGCAATAAAGACCTGCAAACAGTAGAACAGCACAACAAATATTGTGCATCCGACAATTGAACATATGGGTGTAGAGGTCAATACTAGGCTTGTTGCCCTAGGGAATGACAGCTCAGCCAGAGTGTGCTTGGCATCTGCATCCCCAGGACAGTAGGCTACTGTGCCACTGTAAAGTAGGTCACAGAAGGCAACATGTGAGGCTAGTGAGCTGTGCCTCTGTCAAGCAGGGGCACCGTGGAGGTCCCAGGGATTGAATTTGCTAAGCCACAGCCATGTTGTCGGTGTGTGCTGTGAGAGGGTTGCTGAGGATCTCTGACAGTAGGTGTCTGTCAATAACAGACTGAGGGGAGCCCTATCTGCATTCTCTGGACGATTCCACTGTCAACACTGTGTTGTAATGAGTATTTGTGAATGAAGTGCCGTGCCGGAACTGTTCACAGATGTCCTCCCTCTGTGGGCTACAGCTCTGCAATGTATTAGGTCACTCTGTCTGTTGTACGGCGCATATATGGCTGGTGTACAGCTGACAGGTGTCTTGTTGTGGAGCAGTCATGGGTATATGTGGGATAGCATGACCAATGCAAACCGTACACATGCTCATAGAATGCAATCGTCAAGGATTATGCTGAGTGGCCAGTATAGTCCCCCAGCATGGGTCCTCTGAAGTCGTCCACCCCAGTCTACACAAGTGTGGAGTCTGCTTGTGCTAAATACAGTTTGTGTGCAGTGACAACCTTGCCTGGGGGTGGAGATGGGATATGGATGTCCAGGGAAAGGTGGGTATGGTCAGATTTCAACAATGGTGGTCTACCTCTGGTGTGGAACAGTGAGTACCCACGTTGCAGATGGACAGGTGCAATATGTATTCCCCCATGTGGCTGTGGTGTGTGGTTCTGCCATAGCACATGGACCCACAAATTGTAGTGGCTGTAGGGTAAAGTGGTAGAGGCCTGAGTAGTTCTCACACACAATATGCCTGTACCTGATGTTAACAACTGGAATGGTGTATGTGAACACCTGCATATCCTGGCACTGTTCCCAGGGAAGCTAAGTGTGTGTTCTGGATGTGGGTGTGATGTTCTGGACTGGTTGTGTTGTGTGTTACAGGTCCTGTGATTCCAAAGAATGGTATAGAACATAACCTGCCAGTGCGATGTGCATATCTGACCCTGACGTAGGTGGCTGCAAATGCATATATATGCTATCCCCCACCTGACAGATAGTACTACATGTACATACCTCTGTAGAAATAAAGATATCAGCACCCTATAAATACTACAGGTGCAGAACAGATGTCCAGTAATTTGGGTAGTGCGCTCTGCTAATGCGTCTCCCTCAAGTGTCATAATATAGTTAGGTAGGGGTTCGAATCCTGCAAATGCTCAGTGTGTGTGGGTGTGGGTGTTTGGGGTTTGTGTGTGTGAAAGGCTGTGAGAGGGCAATGTCCATTTTGGCAACTGGGAAAACACACTACAGGATGCACATTCCCCTTTCTAAACACTGATGATGTCAGCACCCTATAAGTACAGCAGGAGAAGGAAAACCTCCCAGTAATGCAAGTAGCACACTCTGCTAATGCGTCCATTTCGAGTATCATAACTTAGTTAGGTAGGGGGTTGAATCCTGTACATGTTTAGTGTGTGTGGAGGGGGATATTGTGTGTTCAAGACTGTCTGAAAGGAAGTATCCCTTTTGCCAACTAGGAGAATACACTACAGGATGCACATTCCCCTTTCTAAACACTGATGATGTCAGCACCCTATAAGTACAGCAAGAGAAGAAAAACTTCCCAGTAATGCGAATAGCGCGCTTTGCTAATGTGTCCATCTCAAGTGTCATAACATAGTTAGGTAGGGGTTTGAATCCTGTACATGCTCAGTGTGTGTGTGGAGGGGGTTAGTGTGTGTTCAAGATTGTTTGAAAGAAGTATCCCTTTTGCCAACTAGGAGAATACACTACAGGATGCACATTCCCCTTTCTAAACACTGATGATATCAGCATCCTATAAGTACAGCAGGAGAAGGGAAACTTCCCAGTAATGCAAATAGCGTGCTCTGCTAATGCGTCCGTCGCGAGTGTCATAACATAGTTAGGTAAGGTTTGAATCCTGTACATACACAGTGTGTGTGGAGGATGTTAGTGTGTGTTCAAGACTGTTTGAAAGAAGTATCCCTTTTGCCAACTAGGAGAATACACTACAGGATGCACATTCCCCTATCTAAGCACGGATTATGTCAGCACCCTATAAGTACAGCAGGAGAAGGAAAACCTCCCAGTAATGCGAATAGCGTGCTCTGCTAATGCGTCCGTCTCGAGTGTCATAACATAGTTAGGTAGTGGTTTGAATCCTGCAAATAGCAAGTGTGTGTGTTTGGATGAGGGGGGTTAGTGTGTGTGTAATTTTGTGTGAGGGAAATGTCCCTTTTGGCAACTGGGAGAACACACTACAGGATGCACATTCCCCTTTCTAAACACAGATGATGTCAGCACCCTATAAGTACAGCAGGAGAAGGGAAGCCTCCCAGTAATGCGAAAAGCGTGCTCTGCTAATGCGTCCATCTCGAGTGTCATAACATAATTAGGTAGTAGTTTGAATCCTGCAAATGGTAAGTGGGTGTGTTTGGATGAGGGGGGGTTAGTGTGTGTGCAATTTTGTGTGAGGGAAATGTCCCTTTTGGCAACTGGGAGAACACACTACAGGATGCACATTCCCCTTTCTAAACACTGATGATGTCAGCACCCTATAAGTACAGCAGGAGAAAGAAAGCCTCCCAGTAATGCGAATAGTGCACTCTGCTAATGCGTCTCTCCCGAGTGTCATAATATAGTTAGGTAGGAGTTTGAAACCTGTAAATGGCATGTGTGTGTGTTTGGATGTGGGAACTCTGTGTGTGTGCAATTCTGTATGAAAAACATGTGCTTTTTTGAAATCACGGGATCACACTACATGATGCACATTACCCTTTCCAAACAGTGATGATGACAGCACCCTATACATACAGCTTGAGAAAAAACACCTGCCAGTACTCAAAATAGCGCAACCTGCTACAGCGTCACTCTCAAGTGCCATAACATATTTAGGTAGGGGTTTGAAACCTGCAAGTGGCAAGTGTGTGTTTGGATGTAGGGAGTTTGTGTGTGTGCATTTCCGTATGAAAAACATGTTAGATTTGGCAATCAGGAGATCACACTACCTGATGCACATTACCCTTTCAAAATATTGATGTTGTCAGCACCCTATAAGTACAGCCAGAGAAGAGGAACTATCTAGTAATCCGAATAGTGCGCTTTGCTAATGCGTCTCTCTCACGTGTCGTGACTTAGTTAGGTAGGGGAATGAATCCTGCAAGTGTGTGTGTGTGGGGGGGTTGTAGGGTGTGTGTAAATGCAAGTGTGAGAAAACAGATCCTTTTGGCAAATACTACAATACACCAGATGCTGCATATTCCCTCAGTAAACACAGGGGATGTCACCACACTATCAGCACAGCCAAACAGGGCTAGTTGGCTAGTAATGTCAATAGTGCGCTCTGCTACTGTGTCTATTACCATTGTCAGAGTACAGATAGGTATGTTTTGGTAACCCACAACTGCCACGTGTGGTTGTGTCACACAGTATGACCTTGTGTGGGTCTTTGTACATAACAATGCATGCCATTGCCTAAACCAGCAATGGCATTGCACACATGATGTATGTGTGTGACACATACACATAAATACCTGTGACCTGCAGTAGTTACCATGTCTGACATGCCTCTAGTGGATAAATGGTATTTGCAATGTATACCAATATGACTGTGTCTTACTGTGCAGGGTCCACACGCTGTATGTGTCTATACAGTGTGGGTGTATATGGTAAAATACCTACAGCAGGGGATACACATCTGGTCTTGGCCATATAGTGTACATGTAGTCGATGTACAGGTGCTGCATGTTCCCACCTGTTGTGGTAGTGGTAACATGTCATTCCACTGCAATTCAGTGACCACATGCTGTGAACCCTTCAACTAGTGTGTTGTAGCTACAGTAATGCTCACGCACAATGTTTGGCTGGATGCAGTCCAGCCATATAAACACAGTTCTTGAGACTGCCATATTGCCAGTGTTGTTATGGAGGATAGGTGGTCTTCCTGTGTATGGGAGGGTTATGTGTGCCAGGCTATGAACCAGATGGCAGTCCGACACACTGTTAGCTGCACATGATTAGGCCCTGATGCTTTGTGCTGTGCCAACAACCTGGAGGTGTTTGTATCTGTGGTACCTTGTGATACCACCCCCCTGTCCATGTGTGTTACATGTGTAGGGGATGAAAGGCATGGTATGGGGCATAACCTGTCAGTGATGGGTAACACCTGTGAGCCATGAATCAGGAATCTGGTACTGCACAGACATTGCAGTTTACCATGCTGAGGACAGTGTCCGGTGCATGCATCTTCCGGTGTACACTGCTGTTGTTGTGTAGCAGCACTGTTAGTGTCCTAACCTGTGTGATACCTACAGAGGTGGCTATGTAAACCGTGTCCTGCAGCATAAGGCAGTATGTGTGTACCAAGGAGCTTTGCCATTATACATCGGGCCATGGGTGTCACATGCAAGATGACCCTTGCACATCATTGTGGCTTCCCTAGCATGTAAGCACACGTTGACAGCCAGCGGATACCCTATGAATGACATTGGAGACTGAGCATAATGTAGACATACAACACCCTTCCCACATATAGTGGTAGCATACCTGGTGAGGGCATGTTGGCAACCAAGATCAGGCTCATACTGGCCTGTGCCACATGCTGAGAGATCCATTCTATGTTCCCTATCATGTAGTCCAGGGAGGTATGTCTCAGGTCAGCCATACTGGCATGGTCAATGAGTGAGTCATATGTGTCCATGCCTCTGACTGACCTGTATGCATGTGTTCTGTGGTGGACCATAGTGTCCCTGAGGCATATCACTGTGACCTTCACCAGATACAGCCTGTTGAGCGGGGCCCCAGTGCAGCACCCAAGACAGGTACGTGACACGTCTGTAGCAGGTGTGTTGTGTAGCCCTACAGGCTGTGAGTGTGTGGCACAGGGGATGTGTGTGCCATGTGTGGTATGTGCTCTGTTCTGACGGAACATATGCCTGTGTGCCAGCTTCGGAGGTGTGTGATGCTCATGCAGGATGCTATTCTGAGTCCCCACGTATGCCCCAGTGTGTTCAGCATGCTGTCAGTGCGTGTCAATGTCTGACTTGTATTGTAGTCACTGTAATATATTTTATTTATTTATTTATATATCCTACATTTGTTGACCGGGATAGTCTGACTGGATGCATGTCCATTTCCAGGGGAGGCCCGGGGAGAAAAGCTACAAGGGTAAGCAGATACAGCATTACATAATACCAGCATTAAATATTACAAACAGATTATTTACAGAGATTACATAAGTAAGCAAGTTAAACATGTTCCACAGGTTAATGTTAGTCCTGAGCACAAGTCAGGATTAAATTAAATTACACAGTAAACTGGTTAACAGATTTTACACATTCGAGTTAGCCAGGCTTGATACATTGACATAGCCAGTTAAGTGACAAATGTTGTTTGAGTCTAGTGTTAAATTGACCTAAGGTGGAAAGTAAGGTAATATCAGCTGGAAGTGAGTTCCAGGATCTACTTACAGAGTTTGCAAAGAGAGAATCACCGGCTGTGTTATTAAATTTGCTAGTCTGAATTAGTAGTTTGTTAGAGGATCAAGCGGTCTAGGATTGTTATAGGGCTGATAATATTTGAAGTGCAGGAGTATTGTCCGGATTATAGAGAATTTTATAGGCCATAATCAGTTGGTTATACTGTATTAGGCTGGGTAGTTCAAGCCAACCAAGCTGATTTAGATTGATGCAATGATGTGTCCTAAAAGGCAGCCCAGTGGCAAACCTGGCAATGTGGTTGTAGCAAATTGAGTGTTTGTTAAGGACAGTCTTGTTCATATTCGAGAGTAGAGGGGATGCATACAGAAGGGTTGAAAGAAGGTGTGAGCGAGCTATGGCACCTTTAGCTGGAGGGGTTAGGAAGGCTTTTATTCTGTAAAGTGACCCTAGTTTTTTATTGATGGCTTTGATAATTTGGTTAACATGTAGGTCACATTTGAGATTATTGTCTATGATGACACCTAATAGTTTAGTAGATGGGTCATGGGAGATTATTGTGCCATCAGTTGATGTTATTGTAAAGGTGAAGGCGGTAGACCTACGTGTTGGTGAAATAACAGCAGTTTAGTTTATTTGGGATTTAGGATAAGACGATGTTCAGAAAGCCAGTTTTCTATTGTATTAAAGGTGGTCTGTGTAGCAGACCATAACTCTACTGGAGATGTGGCTGAGCAAATCAGAGTAGAGTCTTCAGCATATTGGATACAGCTGACTTTTGGGATGACAGTATAAAGGTCGTTAATGAAGATGGAGAACAGCAAGGGCCCTAGTATAGAGCCTTGTGGTACTCTGAGGGTATTAGGTAGAAGGTTAGAGAGTTTGTTCCGCCAGAGGCCAGCCTGCTGTCGACCATGCAGGTAGGATTGAAACCATTGGAAGGCTCCAGTATCTAGACAGAATGTTTGCAGGGTGTGGATTACAAGTTGGTGGTCAACCATATCGTATGCCTTGGAAAGATCCAAAAAGAGGGCTGAGGATATATAATTAGTGTTGCAAGTATGTTTTATGGTGTTAGTAAAGGCTAGGAGGCCTGAAGTAGTGTTGTGATGAGGACGGAAGCCATGCTGAGTGTCTGCCATAAGGCGATTTTGGATTAGGTGGTGCATGAATTGTCTATGAATAAAGTTTCCATAATCTTTGCAAGTGGAGAGAGTATAGCTATTGGCCTATAATTGGAGAATTCAGTAGAGCTGCCTCCTTTGTGAAGTGGGATTACATAGGATATTTTCCAGACGGTGGGAAATTTAGATTCTACCATGGTTCGTTTGATTAGTTTTGAGACGGGGTAAGCAATAGCATCATCTGATTTTTGTAGGTACTCGGCAGGGAGTTGATCAGCAGAAAGTGTAGTGGGTTTCACTTTTTCAATCAAGGTACGGAGAAGTGAAGTGGTGACTGGTGGGCAGCTGAATGCAAGTAGGTTTCTAGGGGTGCTACTTTCAGGACCAGGGGAGCTAGGAGGTAGATGGCTAGCTATGGCTTGAAATGTCTCAGTAAAGAATTGGTCAAAACTATCAGAAACATCTTCAGGGGTTTTATCAATAGTAGCAGCAGGGATTAGGGTTGAAGTTTGTCCAGGATGTAGTATATATGACATGCCACCTGACAGGGTATGGCATTAGTGGGTTCAGAGAGCTCAGTCCCCAGATTGGCTGTGTGGTGGCATCCCACACATGTGTTGTACGTTCCTGGCCAAGGGTGATGGCTGACTGCATACATGTGGCAGCTGTGACATTGCCACATGACTCACATAAACCACAACTGGACCATAGAGGTGATTCACAGGTTACCTTTGCACATGCTACCCTAGTAGTGTGATTGCCATGGTGAGTACCAACACATAGGGCCAATGGGGAACAACATACTGAAGGTGTGTATGTGTGGGTGTACCGCTACTGTTTCATAGCACTGGCATATATGACTGCACACATGGGTAAATGCCAGGTAAGACATGTGCAATGTGTCACAGGCAACGTACATGCGTACAGGACAGACAGTGACGTTCTGTCATGTGTAAAGTTGACATACGTATCGTACGCTATGCAGATGTCACTAGGAGTCTACAGAAGCACTGTAACTCTGTATTGCAGGTGTAAGCAGTGTTCCAGGGAACCCCAAGCGAACATGCATGCAAACAAAGCTACAGTAAGCAGGGCTGGAAGTAGTGCATTGTACAACAAAGAAGGGGTAACAATAACAGTAAGTAACAATGCAAATATGTAGGCACTATCAACATGTACCCAGGAATACACAGCGCAGATGCCCATGGTAGAAGTGATATTATGTCATAGTTATTTGTGATTTGGATTACATTGGTTCTGCACACATATCTACATGCGCGAACATCCACATTGCATAGTCATTGTGGGCAACTTGACACCATTACTATACATGTCCACAATTGCATATCACTACTTGCGTTAGCTTCCCCCCTGTGCTACCCATGTATGCGGCTATCTGTTGACAATCTTACCACCGGCATGCAATTATGTGCAGCTGTTACACTTTGGTATTTACTATGGGTGCAGATAACAATTCACGACATTCATACAGTTACTGCAGCAGGCATGCTGGGATATACACACAGTCATAGCAGCACACTGTACTGTTACCAACATGATACTACTAATACACTTCTATGTAGTCACCCTGTGCATCAGCAACGTGTTTACCTGTTCCCGCAATGATGTTGGAGATTGCAGGAGGTGACACAGTGTCATCATATGCACAGGGTGTGAATTAGGTATGCCTGAGTCAGCCACTGATACCACCAATTGACATGTGTGTGTATGTGTGTTGGTGAGGGGCAGCAGTACAGGGTGGGGCAGTGTTGGTGCAGTGTGTGCGTGTATGTGGTCACCCTAGGTGTTAACATTTCATATGTGTGTATGCATGCACACAGTTCCACCTCATGGCTGCCATATACAGGGGTTTGTGGACAGCCACAGACTGCACCTGGCAGGTCATACAGATCAGTGTCTGTGGGCACGGACACGGTACCTGTGCCTGGCAGGGGTGCTATGGACCGTATCCAGTACTAAGCCAGACTGGGCATTGTCATCAGAAGCGGGAGTGCGTTGACTGGACACAGGTCCCTGTTGGGATTGTCCAGAGCCACGTGCACGTGGTCCCCTGGGGCGTTCCGATGACAGCACAGACCCAACATTGCTAGGGCTGCTGCTGGCACTATGGGGGCGTGCACGAGCCTGTTGTCGTCCGTGCCGACTGCCAGCTGCTGATGTTGCCGGCATACGGCCACGTCAATGCCGCAAACGCCCACCATTGCCCTGGCTCATGGACATTTGGTTGTGGAACTGCTGTAATATCTCCCCACAACGTCTGTCTATGACATCGGTGAAATTACGGATAGCATCCGCAATGTCACGCATACTGTCTGTCATGGCTGTGCGACATGCTCTCAGCTCCCTCAGACCCTGTCTGGTGTACCTTTCCATACGCGACTGTGCCTGCATGACAGTCCTAAACATAGCTGAGGTTGACAGACCTCTTTGGGCACGTCGGCCAGAGGCAGTACACCCACGGATGCTCCCACGAGAACCCATGGGCAACTGTCTGTGTGGTACCATCGGAGGACCCTGCCCATGGCTGCTGTGTGGGGACGCATGTGCCACAGGTACCACATTACCCTGGTCTATGCCCACTGTATCCTGTCCATCACCTAGGGACAATGGTGACAAAGGATGTACTGGCAGGATGACTGTGCACAATGATGGGGTTGACAGCTGTGTACTGTCAATTGGCTGACCAATTTCGGACCCTGACACACCTTCCTGTACCATTAAACAAATATCATCATTACCAGTACCCATGGCACAAGATTCAGGTTCCCTGCTCCAGGTCACCAGAGCAGCACCAGAACCTGTGGGAGGAAGACAGGAAACACAGTTTACAGTCTCCAGACATTGTTACCAGTGATGCACTTCTGCACACATGCACACATGCACACATGGACACATGCACACATGCACACATGGACACAGGCACACATGCACACATGGACACAGGCACACATGCAGACATGCACACGTGGACACATGCACACAGGCACACATGCACACATGCACACATGGGCACATGCACACATGCACATGTGGTCACATGCACACATGGACACATACACACATGCACACATGCACACGTGGTCACGTGTACACATGCACACATGCACACATGCACACATGCACACGTGGACACAGGAATACATGCACACATGCACAAATGCACACGTGGACACAGGCACACATGCACACATGCACACATGCACACGTGGACACAGGCACACCTGCACACATGCACACATGCACACATGGGCACAGGCACACCTGCACACATGCACACTTGCACACCCCGCAGTATACACACAGAGCACTACTGAGTTACACTACTGTTACTAGCATTATCAGGACTATTATAGGTTATGTTAAACACACTCACCAGCATAGATGGCCTGCCTTGCTGTAACCCTAGAGGGACCTGCAGAAATGATGAGATTAATGTCAGTGGGCACAACTGTGCCATTAATATTGCATATGATACAGTGCAGTAGTACACCAGTTGCCTTTCACACGTCAGCTGCTGATATTGCCGGTATCACACATGCACAATTACATACTATGATGACAGATACATACCACGGACACACCTTACACATGCATACACTAACAGTGTACAGAACAGTCAAGTGTACATATGGCATATTACCTGCATGCTCCATGTCATGCTGCTGTGTGGATCCAGCCTCCATCATGATGCAGGTGTACTGCTGTTGCTGTTCCGGGGCTGGAGCCACAACACTTAGGAGTAGCCCCTCCAGTTGGGTGAGAGGGGATGTGTGGCCACCCCACCTCCTGTGGCAACCTGCTGCCTGTGGATATCTGATGCACGCTGACGGACACTTCGGATTAAATCACTGCAGTGATGTCGTACCTGCTCATATGTCCTGTTATACGTGCCAATATCATTTACCCTACGGACAAGGTCTTGCCACAGTGCAGCCCTCTCCTGCTGATTCTGACTGGTGCGGGAAAACAGGATGTCATACTCCCGCACCAGGCTCTGGTGGATCTCCTCGTCTTCCGCTGCAGAGTAGGCGGGATTACGCTGACGCGCCATCTCCCTGGAAGAGAACACAAACAGGATATCAGCAGACTATGTCAGCAATATATGGCACACATACTATACATGATACTCATGTGTAGTGATATACTACTACTGCCATATGTTGCATGTGTGTGTGTTGTGGTGGATACACAGGTACATGGCCAGATATCAGTGCTCAGCCAACACCTGTGCAACAATACCTGCCACATTCCACACAACATAGTAGCATGCCCCATCGGTCAGCACACACTGACAGGTCCAATGCACAACCTCACTCTGGGGGTTCATATCAAGGTACTGTATGTGGGACGCCATCCACTAGTGTGATGTGGACACAAGTTACTCAGCCTGGATATACATATCCCACCACCACCACCAGCACAGTAGACTACTTTGATATGTATGTGATTAGACAGTTATTCACTTGTTGGGACTGAGATGGTATCCATGCAGCACACTGGGCCAGTGGAAGCCACAACCCACACTGCTGACCCCTTTGCAAATGCTTACCATGGACATGCCACAGATTGCATGGAACTTGCACACACATTTCTAACTCAGACCCTATGCACAAAGGTTAGGCATCCTGTCCGGTGGACCCCAGACAGAGGCAGATTGTATAACAATAGCAGGAGGCTACTGCAGGACAGAGCACATTCACATTAAGGGAAGGCATCTGTGGTCAGCACTGGTACTACGCTACCGTCCATCATAACAATGGCCACGGCCTACTATGGGAGGGAAATGGCCACAAACACTATGGATGACCACAAGGCCTTCTTCAGTTATGTTACACATATGGACCAAATGCCTCAGATATGCTCTGTGTTAATACACACCTACTTAACATTCACCAAACACACGGATATTGGCAACAGTCTTGCAGACAGGTTCGGTGCACGTATCCCCCCTCCTTCTCCCCCACCAGTTGAAATATTTCTCACAGCTGTATGTAACCTCCCTATCATCTCACATGTCCAGGTGAGGGCCACCCTCATCAGAGCAGAACACACAGCATCACTGTGACCTCATGGTATCCCTGGATGTGTGCTACCTGCACTCCAAGAGGACATAAACCGCATGTAACACTGATAATTTATCTTGGCCGTACTACAGGATATGTACCTGGGCAGTGGCATACAGCGACAGTGGTCCCACACCACTAAGGAGGCACCTCTACTGACCCTGGGAACTACCACATCATATGCATAACCGGCCTGGTCTGCTAAGCTATGGAATTATGCAGTATGGGATGCATATGCAGTGATATCGGGTACCTGCAGACACTTGTTCCCAGCCAGTGTGCCTTTGTGATGGGCTGAGCCTGCCTTTTGAACCTGGCTGACCTTTCAAAGCAGTCACTACAGCCATTGCTGAGGGCAATGCACAGACAACTGCTGCCAGGATCATGTCCTAAGACTGATTGACATGTAATGTATAGTTATCCCCTTTTGGTGGAACTACGTACACACAACATATCACATGGACATACCTATAGATACAGACCTATGACACATTTGGAGGGTTCACAGTATGCACACTATTAACCTGCTACTTTGCATTACCTGTGTTTGTCGCAGCTGGTTGCATTACCACTGCTTCTGATTGCTGCTGCTACTGTCACTGCTGACAGCTTAGAGTCACAGAGTCACAGTGTGTAGGTTTTTTTTTTGTTCTCTCTCTCTCTCTCAGTTTTCTCTCTCCCACTGTCTGCTTCCAGACAGTGCAATGAATGTATTGCATGTGTGGAGTGTTAGTACTGGATGCTTTTGTAGGTATCTGCATAGGTCCATGTGATGGCCTCTGCACCAATTGTAAGCTAGCATTTGCTAATTGCATACAGCTAGTTGTGTACTGATTGCAGTTCTCACTGTGATTTCAGGTCAGTGCTATAAAAGGGTATGTGGGATAGGCATTGCCCTTTCAGATTGTAAGGGCGGGGACCATGCTGGTATGCTGTGGACACTGTTCTGTGAGTGTAAAGGTTAGTATCTCTCTCATGATTCAGGCTGTGTTGTAGATTCACATTTCTCCATTCCTCTCTCCTGTTCCCTGTAGTAAGTGTGTATGCACAATGACACCTACAACTATATATAGATATATATTTATATATATATATATGTACATATACATACATTTATATATGTACATTAACTGACATTATTAACTACAAGCTACCAACTAGCATGGCTGTTTCTGTTCACACACTACTATTATGGGAATCCAGTAGTTTTGACAGTAATTCTACATGACATGCTTTGGGTACTACACATCCTATATTCCCTTTACATTCATCCCTACTATTACATGTTATATTTATTTTAGCACAATGTTCTTGTATAAGAGTCATGGCTTAGTGGTAGGTCATACAGATTAGTGTTTCCAAAGTCCTGGGTTTGGGACTGACTGTGGGATTTTATTTTGCTTTTGAACTGAGTACAGGACCTGTCAATCAGAGTGACTAAGGCACTTTTAAGCAGTTGTAACCAGGTTAGCGCTGGTTTGTGCGGAGCTCACGCATGCGCACTGGCGGTTAGCTCCGCGCATACACGCGCACACACGCTTACAACCGCTTACCAGTGCTTACTCTGGCGCACACCCGCGCTATTTTCTTTGAAAGAAATGAAAATGGGGAGACAGGAAAGTGGTGAAAAAGGGGTCACAAAGAGGGTAAGACAGTAGGGAAACAAGCTTGGGATTTGCAGGAGGGATGTAGGTAAGGCCCATAGCTGCCCATTTCTTCATCAGCAACAGCTGTGCATATGTATGTAATTTGGTGTGACATTTGAAACCTTCCACCCCTGAGAGAGGTGTCAGGACAACAATAATACTTGTTGTACAGCCAATTGTAATTGATAGATTCCATGTCCAGCAGACATGTGTGCGGAATGGGCAGCTATGTATGGGGTGTAATTTTTTTGTGGGTACAGAGTGCCCTTTTTTTTTTTTTTTCAGATGAGAGTGATATGTCAGGTGAAGGAAGTCAACCAAAAAACACCAGAACTAAGAGCAAAATCCAACCAAGAATAAAAACCACTTGGCACGACAGGACCCGGAAGCACGTAAACAAAGGCTTTCAAAATAAGCAGATGAAGAAATCAAACAGCTGCTAGGTCTCCAAAAAGATCCTTTAATATAACAAGGCAAAGTAAAAATTCACAATATCTTCCAAGCGCTTTCACTCGACCACTTGCGAGCTTTTTCAAGGCAAAAAACATTGCTGGAAGTTCATTCACATTAAATACTTCCAGAATCATCACATGACTTCCTGTGAACCTTTCCCAACAGGAAAATCACCATATAAGGAAATTCTAAAATGCATTCTTATTAACATTAAAAATAATTCATTTTCTAAAAATCTTGGCAACTAGATCCATATTAAACATAAAATCAAATCAAACTGTTAAAATGTGGCAAAAAAACAATTCGGCAAAATATTTTTATAATCACAAATAAATGCAGTGACCCCTTTACCCTTGGCGGTAAAATCAAAACTCCAAATTGAAACCTAGAGTTACTGAATAGCATTGTAAAACATTTCTTTCCTAAGTTTCAAATATATAACATGACATTCCATATATCTTATTATAAGATTTTGTAAATTCAAAAATGAGTAAAACAATAAATGTCATGTTGTACCAAACTGTGTTATAAATGGGCTTGCCTCAATTTCAGAACACTACTAATGTTAAGGGTGTCATTCAGACCTGGGTATCTAGTAGCGTCTAAACGGAGCTGCCAAAATAGCTCACGGTATTCTAGTTTTGACTCCCAACTGCCCCCTCTTATATCCGGTTGTACCTGTTCCAAAACCATAAACTTTATGTTCATGTCCTTACATGTCAAAGAGTGTTTATAAAAGGCATTACTTTCTTTCCTTACATTGATGTCATTGAAGTATTCATAAACCCTTGTCCTAAACACCCTTTCAGTTTTCCCAATGTAAAAACCATGGCACGTGCCACAGCATCCAAGATAGACTACCCCCTTAGATCCACAATTAAAATGTTTGTTAGCGTGGAACTTGAATCTTCTAGAGGGAAGGTAGAAGGACCCCGAATTCAGCATAGCGTGGCATTGCTTGCACATCCCACATGGATAAGAGCCTAATTTCTTTCTATTCTAATTCTGTGGATCCTCTAACCTAATTTCTAAAAGTTCTTTCAAATTCTTGCCCCTTTTCCTAACAAAAGAGGGGAAACTGGGCATAGAATCCTTAAGATCTTCCTGAAGTCTGAGAATGGGCCAATATTTTTTAATAATCTTCTCGATCTGATCTGAGTTGTTAGAGAAAGTGTGTATAAAACTATTTTTTGACTGTGAAATGTCTTTTGAAGGGTTTGGTAACCTCTCATTAACACCCACCCCTAATAAAGGGGGATATTTATTAGCCCTCTTCTCAGAAATTTCTGTAACTAGTGCTTCTACCAGGGCTTCCGGATATTGTTTTTCATTAAAGAATCTCTTTAAAATAGAAACTTCCTCATTGAAAAGTTTGTCCGTGCTGGACATTCGTGAAGCCCTAATTAGTTGACCCTTCACTATCGCCTTCTTTTGATAGAAGGGATGTCCACTGTGATAATTTAGGAATGCATTTGAAAAAGTGCTTTTCTTGTAAATTTTAGACTGGAAACACATATTTGAATAGTCCTTAACCAATGAAATGTCTAAATAATCAAGTTGATGTTTACTGATCTTATAGGTGAACCTAAAAAATGTGGTGGTCATGTTGATGTAATCCATAAATTCCATTAAACTTCCTTCATCTCCCATCCACATAAAGGAGATGTCGTCCAGAAATCTCCTATAGCACAAGATGTCCTGATACCATGTACTAGTAAAAATGTATTTCTTTTCCCATTGGTATAATACCAGATTTGCGTACATGGAAACACAAGAGGCACCCATTGATACACCTTTTTTCTGATGATAAAATTCCCCCTTAAAATGAATGAAGTTATTTTCTAAAACTAAATCCATAAATTCCAAAACTAAGTTAGTGAACTTGGCCCCCAGTTGGACTTCATTAGATAAGTAAGTACCTAACCACTCCAGGCCCGTGTTGTGTGGAATACTAGGAAATAAATCGACTACATCAACAGTGACCATAAACATCTCAGGTAAAAATAAACTCTGATCCACTCCTTTTAGGTAGTCCCATGAATCCTTACATATGTGTTTAATTTTCTCTACATGTTGTTTTAAGGAGAAGTCGATAAATTTAGCTAAGGGTTCTGTGACACTTCCACCTCCTGAAACTATAGGTCTAAATTTAAGGGGGTTCAAATTCTTATGTGTCTTTGGAATTCCAAAAATCTGGGCAACCTTGGGTTTTTTTTACTAATAAGTAGTTATATAACTTCTCATTAATAGCATTCTGCATTAAATAATTATATATGAATAATTTATTTTAGCTTGAGCTATATTAATCTCATTTTTTGAGACAAGTTCATATTGATCGGTATCCTGTAACACCGTGTGCAAGGCAGCCTCATAATCCCAGTTGTACATCAAGATGGCCCCTCCCCCCTTGTCTGGTTTCATAACCCTACACCCCTCCATTTTAAGATTTTTAATTAGAGTCAACTCATCCTCAGTAATGTTGTCAGATGTTTCACAATGATCTTTCTCCTTAAGTTTCCTAATGTCAGTCTCAACTAACTCCTCAAAAATGTTGATGGTGGGGTGAACCGGGGGGTTAAAGGTGCTTTTTCTTGTGAGGGTCCTTTCTAAGTTTCGTTCATCTTTGAACAATAAATTAAAATTAAGCTGCCTCATGAAAAGTTTTAAATCAATCAAGGTTGTAACTATGGGGGAAGGCCTAAGGGGAACATAATGAAAACCCTTGGAAAGTAAACTAAAAAAAGTGTCCGTTATTGATAGGTCAGTGTAATTAAAAATAGTAAAATTGCCTTTCCTATATTTAATTTGTTTACCTTGAAATAATATGGTACTACTGTCCTCATCAACTATAGATCCTAAAACTAGTTTGTTGGATGGTTCCAACTGTTGTATTGTTCCCTCGCCTCCCTCTCCTCTGGGGATAATAAAAATCCTGAGTAGACGGATTCCTGTTCTTCTGTGCTATTCTCTCGCTTCTTCTGAGATTCTCGTTTCCTCCCCCTATAGGTTCCCCTTGCCTATTACTTTCACCCCTTTCATGAAAGACATTTTCAGTAGTGTTGTTGTTACTTCTTCCTTTTATAATTGGGAGGGGATAGGCTCTACCTTCCTTGTATTCAGTCAAGTCTCTCTCTAATTTCCTAATTTTTCGATTAAGTACCCTAGAACAATGCTGGTCTACATCATTAAACAACTTGTCATAGTCCCTCTTAACTGAGCTAAAAGTTTAATCTTTTAACATATTTACGTTAAGCTCATCTAAATCTTTTAACAAAACAGTCATTTTTTTCTCATAGTCCATCACCATACATTTTAACATGTCCAAACCTGCTTTGTTAAAAATTTCACAAAGCTGGTCATATAAGACAGAACCATGTTGTACGTTGTTAGGGAACTTAAAAAACCTCAAGCCCTTAGGAATTCTCTGTACATTAATACATTCGTTTAGATAATCAACTTCCATCTGTTTGTTCTTAAAAGAATACAGTTTGTCTTTAAAGTCAAAAAACACATTTTCAAGATTTTTGTAATTATCATGAAGGACAGTACCTTTTCTGAAATTAAACTGTTGTTTTGTCCAAGATTTAAAATCAAAGGACTTCGTCTGCTCATTTGACCCAGAAGCAACCTGGTTGTTTGTTTTAACTTGGTCAAAACAATTCGAATTCAAGTTACTATGATTACACCCTCTCTCAGCGTTCCTTGTAGCATTTCCAACCCCAACCACTTCAGCAAGTGTTCTGGGGGAATGGTTAAATTGTTGTTGATTCCCCGGTATCTGGGAAGCTGTTAGTTGTGTCCGCTGTTCAACCATTGAAGTCAATTGTGTCAATAGTGTTAAAACCTGTTTAAACTCAGCCCTAGTAACTGGGGCTGTGTCAGCATCTTCACAATCGGCTTTCAGTACTGCCGGAGTGTGGGTGAAGCCGCTGGCTTCCATTTCTTCTGCCATGTGTAAAAATCGACCAAAAAACACCAGAACTAAGAGCAAAATCCAACCAGGAATAAAAACCACTTGGCACGACAGGACCCGGAAGCACGTAAACAAAGGCTTTCAAAATAAGCAGATGAAGAAATCAAACAGCTGCTAGGTCTCCAAAAAGATCCTTTAATATAACAAGGCAAAGTAAAAATCCACAATATCTTCCAAGCGCTTTCACTCGACCACTTGCGAGCTTTTTCAAGGCAAAAAACATTGCTGGAAGTTCATTCACATTAAATACTTCCAGAATCATCACATGACTTCCTGTGAACCTTTCCCAACAGGAAAATCCCCATATAAGGAAATTCTAAAATGCATTCTTATTATCATTAAAAATAATTAATTTTCTAAAAATCTTGGCAACTAGATCCATATTAAACATAAAATCAAATCAAACTGTTAAAATGTGGCAAAAAACAATTCTGCAAAATATTTTTATAATCACAAATAAATGCAGTGACCCCTTTACCCGCGGCGGTAAAATCAAAACTCCAAATTGAAACCTAGAGTTACTGAATAGCATTGTAAAACATTTCTTTCCTAAGTTTCAAATATATAACATGACATTCCATATATCTTATTATAAGATTTTGTAAATTCAAAAATGAGTAAAACAATAAATGTCATGTTGTACCAAACTGTGTTATAAACGGCTTGTCTCAATTTCAGAACACTACTAATGTTAAGGGTGTCATTCAGACCTGGGTATCTAGTAGCATCTAAACGGAGCAGCCAAAATAGCTCACGGTATTCTAATTTTGACTCCCAACTGCCCCCTCTTATATCCGGTTGTACCTGTTCCAAAACCATAAACTTTATGTTCATGTCCTTACATGTCAAAGAGTGTTTATAAAAGGCATTACTTTCCTTCCTTACATTGATGTCATTGAAGTGTTCATAAACCCTTCTAAACACCCTTTCAGTTTTCCCAATGTAAAAACCATGGCACGTGCCACAGCATCCAAGATAGACTACCCCCTTAGATCCACAATTAAAATGTTTGTTAGCGTGGAACTTGAATCTTCTAGAGGGAAGGTAGAAGGACCCCGAATTCAGCATAGCATGGCATTGCTTGCACATCCCACATGGATAAGTGCCTAATTTCTTTCTATTCTGATTCTGTGGATCCTCTAACCTAATTTCTAAAAGTTCTTTCAAATTCTTGCCCCTTTTCCTAACAAAAGAGGGGAAACTGGGCATAGAATCCTTAAGATCTTCCTGAAGTCTGAGAATGGGCCAATATTTTTTAATAATCTTCTCGATCTGATCTGAGTTGTTAGAGAAAGTATGTATAAAACTATTTTTTGACTGTGAAATGTCTTTTGAAGGGTTTGGTAACCTCTCATTAACACCCACCCCTAATAAAGGGGATATTTATTAGCCCTCTTCTCAGAAATTTCTGTAACTAGTGCTTCTACCAGGGCTTCCGGATATTGTTTTTCATTAAAGAATCTCTTTAAAATAGAAACTTCCTCATTGAAAAGTTTGTCCGTGCTGGACATTCGTGAAGCCCTAATTAGTTGACCCTTCACTATCGCCTTCTTTTGATAGAAGGGATGTCCACTGTGATAATTTAGGAATGCATTTGAAAAAGTGCTTTTCCTGTAAATCTTAGACTGGAAACACATATTTGAATAGTCCTTAACCAATGAAATGTCTAAATAATCAAGTTGATGTTTACTGATCTTATAGGTGAACCTAAAAAATGTGGTGGTCATGTTGATGTAATCCATAAATTCCATTAAACTTCCTTCATCTCCCATCCACATAAAGGAGATGTCGTCCAGAAATCTCCTATAGTACAAGATGTCCTGATACCATGTACTAGTAAAAATGTATTTCTTTTCCCATTGGTATAATACCAGATTTGCGTACATGGAAGCACAAGAGGCACCCATTGATACACCTTTTTTCTGACGATAAAATTCCCCCTTAAAATGAATGAGGTTGCTTCTGGGTCAAATGAGCAGATGAAGTCCTTTGATTTTAAATCTTGGACAAAACAACAGTTTAATTTCAGAAAAGGTACTGTCCTTCATGATAATTATAAAAATCTTGAAAATGTGTTTTTTGACTTTAAAAACAAACTGTATTCTTTAAAGAACAAACAGATGGAAGTTGATTATCTAAACAAATGTATTAATGTACAGAGAATTCCTAAGGGCTTGAGGTTTTTTAAGTTCCCTAACAACGTACAACATGGTTCTGTCTTATATGACCAGCTTTGTGAAATTTTTAACAAAGCAGGTTTGGACATGTTAAAATGTATGGTGATGGACTATGAGAAAAAAATGACTGTTTTGTTAAAAGATTTAGATGAGCTTAACGTAAATATGTTAAAAGATTAAACTTTTAGCTCAGTTAAGAGGGACTATGACAAGTTGTTTAGTGATGTAGACCAGCATTGTTCTAGGGTACTTAATCGAAAAATTAGGAAATTAGAGAGAGACTTAACTGAATACAAGGAAGGTAGAGCCTATCCCCTCCCAATTATAAAAGGAAGAAGTAACAACAACACTACTGAAAATGTCTTTCATGAAAGGGGTGAAAGTAATAGGCAAGGGGAACCCATAGGGGGAGGAAACGAGAATCTCAGAAGAAGTGAGAGAATAGCACAGAAGAACAGGAATCCATCTACTCAGGATTTTTATTATCCCCAGAGGAGAGGGAGGGGGCGCAGGGAACAATACAACAGTTGGAACCATCCAACAAACTAGTTTTAGGATCTATAGTTGATGAGGACAGTAGTACCATATTATTTCAAGGTAAACAAATTAAATATAGGAAAGGCAATTTTACTATTTTTAATTACACTGACCTATCAATAACGGACACTTTTTTTAGTTTACTTTCCAAGGGTTTTCATTATGTTCCCCTTAGGCCTTCACCCATAGTTACAACCTTGATTGATTTAAAACGTTTCATGAGGCAGCTTAATTTTAATTTATTGTTCAAAGATGAACGAAACTTAGAAAGGACCCTCACAAGAAAAAGCACCTTTAACCCCCCGGTTCACCCCACCATCAAAATTTTTGAGGAGTTAGTTGAGACTGACATTAGGAAACTTGAGAAAGATCATTGTGAAACATCTGACAACATTACTGAGGATGAGTTGACTCTAATTAAAAATCTTAAAATGGAGGGGTGTAGGGTTATGAAACCAGACAAGGGGGGAGGGGCCGTCTTGATGTACAACTGGGATTATGAGGCTGCCTTGCACACGGTGTTACAGGATACCGATCAATATGAACTTGTCTCAAAAAATGAGATTAATATAGCTCAAGCTAAAATAAATTATTCATTATATGATTATTTAATGCAGAATGCTATTAATGAGAAGTTATATAACTACTTATTAGTAAAAAAACCCAAGGTTGCCCAGATTTTTGGAATTCCAAAGACACATAAGAATTTGAACCCCCTTAAATTTAGACCTATAGTTTCAGGAGGTGGAAGTGTCACAGAACCCTTAGCTAAATTTATCGACTTCTCCTTAAAACAACATGTAGAGAAAATTAAACACATATGTAAGGATTCATGGGACTACCTAAAAGGAGTGGATCAGAGTTTATTTTTACCTGAGATGTTTATGGTCACTGTTGATGTAGTCGATTTATTCCCTAGTATTCCACACAACACGGGCCTGGAGTGGTTAGGTACTTACTTATCTAATAAAGTCCAACTGGGGGCCAAGTTCACTAACATAATTTTGGAATTTATGGATTTAGTTTTAGAAAATAACTTCATTCATTTTAAGGGGGAATTTTATCGTCAGAAAAAAGGTGTAGCAATGGGTGCCTCTTGTGTTTCCATATGCATAAATCTGGTATTATACCAATGGGAAAAGAAATACATTTTACTAGTACATGGTATCAGGACATCTTGTACTATAGGAGATTTCTGCGACATCTCCTTTATGTGGATGGGAGATGAAGGAAGTTTAATGGAATTTATGGATTACATCAACATGACCACCACATTTTTTAGGTTCACCTATAAGATCAGTAAACATCAACTTGATTATTTAGACATTTCATTGGTTAAGGACTATTCAAATATGTGTTTCCAGTCTAAGATTTACAGGAAAAGCACTTTTTCAAATGCATTCCTAAATTATCACAGTGGACATCCCTTCTATCAAAAGAAGGCAATAGTGAAGGGTCAACTAATTAGGGCTTCACGAATGTCCAGCACGGACAAACTTTTCAATGAGGAAGTTTCTATTTTAAAGAGATTCTTTAATGAAAAACAATATCCGGAAGCCCTGGTAGAAGCACTAGTTACAGAAATTTCTGAGAAGAGGGCTAATAAATATCCCCCTTTATTAGGGGTGGGTGTTAATGAGAGGTTACCAAACCCTTCAAAAGACATTTCACAGTCAAAAAATAGTTTTATACATACTTTCTCTAACAACTCAGATCAGATCGAGAAGATTATTAAAAAATATTGGCCCATTCTCAGACTTCAGGAAAATCTTAAGGATTCTATGCCCAGTTTCCCCTCTTTTGTTAGGAAAAGGGGCAAGAATTTGAAAGAACTTTTAGAAATTAGGTTAGAGGATCCACAGAATCAGAATAGAAAGAAATTAGGCACTTATCCATGTGGGATGTGCAAGCAATGCCACGCTATGCTGAATTCGGGGTCCTTCTACCTTCCCTCTAGAAGATTCAAGCTCCACGCTAACAAACATTTTAATTGTGGATCTAAGGGGGTAGTCTATCTTGGATGCTGTGGCACGTGCCATGGTTTTTACATTGGGAAAACTGAAAGGGTGTTTAGGAGAAGGGTTTATGAACACTTCAATGACATCAATGTAAGGAGGGAAAGTAATGCCTTTTATAAACACTCTTTGACATGTAAGGACATGAACATAAAGTTTATGGTTTTGGAACAGGTACAACCGGATATAAGAGGGGGCAGTTGGGAGTCAAAATTAGAATACCGTGAGCTATTTTGGCAGCTCCGTTTAGACGCTACTAGATACCCAAGTCTGAATGACACCCTTAACATTAGTAGTGTTCTGAAATTGAGGCAAGCCCGTTTATAACACAGTTTGGTACAACATGACATTTATTGTTTTACTCATTTTTGAATTTACAAAATCTTATAATAAGATATATGGAATGTCATGTTATATATTTGAAACTTAGGAAAGAAATGTTTTACAATGCTATTCAGTAACTCTAGGTTTCAATTTGGAGTTTTGATTTTACCCCCGAGGGTAAAGGGGTCACTGCATTTATTTGTGACTATAAAAATATTTTGCAGAATTGTTTTTTGCCACATTTTAACAGTTTGATTTGATTTTATGTTTAATATGGATCTAGTTGCCAAGATTTTTAGAAAATGAATTATTTTTAATGATAATAAGAATGCATTTTAGAATTTCCTTATATGGGGATTTTCCTGTTGGGAAAGGTTCACAGGAAGTCATGTGATGATTCTGGAAGTATTTAATGTGAATGAACTTCCAGCAATGTTTTTTGCCTTGAAAAAGCTCGCAAGTGGTCGAGTGAAAGCGCTTGGAAGATATTGTGGATTTTTACTTTGCCTTGTTATATTAAAGGATCTTTTTGGAGACCTAGCAGCTGTTTGATTTCTTCATCTGCTTATTTTGAAAGCCTTTGTTTATGTGCTTCCGGGTCCTGTCATGCCAAGTGGTTTTTATTCTTAGGTGAAGGAAGTCGGTACAGCTGGGGGGTAGGTTGGGTAGGTAAACAGACAAGACAAACAAGATGCATACAGGGGCGGTGTATGACATGTGTAGGGGGGTTACACAATTGATGGGGACGGAGGTTTGGATATCCAGAGCCCATGAGCCCACAGATGGCAACAGTGGAACTGATATCCCCACCCATAGGCAGTTGCAACTGTTCCTTCACTGCCCAGGATGGGGCTGTGCTGGGGGCTGTGTAGGCCGGGCAACAGGCATGCCCGTAAGTTGTGCCACCCATGCCTCAAGCTGGCGTAGGGGCTCGAGAACAGAGTCCCGAATCTCCCTACGCACCACAGTCCGGACGCTACGGAGGGTGAGTGGTGGTTCTCCTCCGGCCACACTTGCAGAGGGGGGTGAGCCCCATCCCCTGCAGCGCTTCCACCCGCAGGTGGCACAGGGCCACCGGAGGAGGGTACAGACTCGGCACTAGTGCCAGGTGCACTCGCCAGCTGAGGTGGGAGAGGTGGGTCCGCTGGAACCCACCTTCCCTGTCGTCCTATGTTTTGCATTATGTCATGACAGTTTGGGTTAGTGACATATAATACTATTCACAATTAGTTGTAACAGCATGCATTAGTATTCCCATTAACCAAACACCCAGATATTCACACCATTGAACAGCGTGCATAACACATGCATAATTTGAACAGCAATACACAGTTCAACAACATGCAGGGTTAATTGATGTCAACAGGCCATCAGGTTTGGATGTATGAACAGGGCATATGCATCAACGGACATGCAAATATATATGACCCAACAGGACAAACGTCCAGGGGTGTTAATTGTGATTGCACATACCATTTTCACGTGGAATGGGTTATATGTGGTTATAGGGTGGGGTGAAGAAAATAATATTAAAACCTTCAAATACCAATAGATATGCTGTACATTTATAATAGCTACAGATATATACACACTACTGTTCTAACTACAGTTTCCTATATGATAACTATTTCAACTTGGTGATAGGACTGTTACTGCAACATCAATATACATTTTATTGTTCTTCATACACATTCATATCTAGCTTTGTTCAGCTACATCATCCTGCTACATTTGCTTTATATAGCTGTAGACAAGTGTGGATGTTTGGTATATCAGACAATCATCCTATCTGCATATTGCAGACTGAGAGCAACATATCCAGATTTTGGGATACACATTCCAGATGCAACAACACTTTGAACAGATTTTGCTGTTTGGTTTTGATTCTCACATGCATTTCATTCTGTCTTGACTGCAGTATACTTTATTCAGGGGTTATTACTACTGTATTGCTGGATTCATGACACTTTCTCACACTCTCTCACTTGTTTTCATTTTACTATTCAGGATGGTACTTACTTCTAGGCTTTATTGACATGTTTTACCTGTAGTTATTACAATCCTTTCCAGCAGTCTCACTTCTGTCATGTTTCAGTATTTCAACAGGGATATATTTCACACATGTGATTTCATCATCTTCTGCAGCTATACTTTTCAGCCTGCTGCAGGTTGTGTACTATTTTCTTACAGGTGGGGCATTTTTATTTCAGAATTTATGTCAGACATTTTCATTTTTCTGTTTGGTTTACAGGCTGCAACACACTTTTGTAATCAAGCAATACCTGCAGACACTTTCACACTGTTACTTGCACATTTTATTCCTTAGTGACTACACTGCACTCTTTTGCTGACTGTCATACTTTTATATTTCTTTACAGTTACTGGAGGTGGATTACTGACCTGCCTGGTGGAGCAACTGCACCAGCCTATCGCCATAGGCTCTACGGTTCACAGAATGCACACCTGCAGCTGTAATATAAATGAAGTAATATTGGAATACACATCTCCATAATATCAGCTAGTTTAATTTCTTACATACATAATTAAATGTAACTTACTCAGTAGTGGGGTATTGGGCATTTGCCGGGCCTCCTGGATCCAAAGGTTCAGTTGGTCCTGCTTGCATCTCTTCAGGTCCGCATGGTGGTGACGGACCTGCTCACCAGTCCTTGGAATCCCTGTGGCACTGGTGAGATCATGAGCCAACTGGTCCCAAGCCTCAGCCCTGTATGCTCCCCAGAGGACCTGGCCCTGCATGAGTTGGGCCTCATGATTGTGGACTAGGAGTCAGACCATGTACCTGGACTCCTCAATGCCCCACCTCTGTGCTTGAAAGCAACTACCTTCTCCTACTCCTGTCATTCTGCCTGCAGTTCAGTTCTACAATCGTTTATGCTGTGTATTCCCGCCTATGGTGCTTATATAGTCCATTTTTCCCGCACATATCTGTGATTGGCCATTTTGGAATTGTATCAACTTCAATAAACCTGCATTGTCATGCTCCAGTTTGTATTCATTCCTATATATTAGCTATTATTGCATTTATAGGTACTGCTGTCATGGCTTAGTGGTTTGGTACCTTGACTATGGTGTATAGTATCCTGGGGTCGAACCTGACCACTAATTTTTATTTTTTATGACTGTCTAGACATGCTGAGGGGTGTGTCTGTGTAAAGGCAGTTTTGATACGGCTTGTTCAACATTGCCCGTCGGTTACCTTTGCGCGGTGCGCAGCTCCGCGCAAATGGGGTACGCTGGTTTAAGCCTCATTTGGCTATCAGCACGCATATTACACTCAGCTCAGTTAGGGGAACATAGCTTTAGCGTGTTAAACCACTGCTCAGCTACGGGCACTCATTTTGCACTAGTTAAACCACTGCTCACCTACGGGCAGATGCACTCACCCTGTTAAACTGTAGCTCAGCTATGGGCACATCTGGCATTTTTTATTGTTTTGTTAACTCACATTTCTTCAATATAAATGGGCTATTTCATTACATTTTACATAAAATGTGATTTTATGTGTACATATTTGTCAGGGACTTGTTTCGTGCTTATTTTGCTAAAAATAAAAATGGGTGTTGTGGGGGCTCGAACCATGAATGCCTGCTCTTCAGCCAACATCTCTACCGCTACGCTATTGCTTCTTGGCTTACTTTGCATATTTAGTTCTTATATGCTTTCCCACTGACTGCTAACTGTAGCTGCGCTACGGGCATGCCCGCGCAAACGAGCGCACTCATGGTTAAACATCTTTACAATTTAAAAAAAAAAATTATGAGATGTTCATTTGTACATTTTATGTTCGTAGTCTGTGGGGGCATGTGTTGTGTTGTGTTTATTCACATTTCCATGGACTCTGTCGTGGGTGTTTACTTTGGGCACTTTTCCTCTTCTAGGGCGTGTCCGCTTACAGGGCTCGGCCTACGGACACGCCCCCTACTGTCTTACACGGACCGTGTTAGCCTTAGGTGTGATTCAGCATGCTCTCATGAATATGCAGAGCATGCTGACATCACTCCATTTAACTGCAGCCTCCGTGTATGAGTTATAACTCTTACACGGAGGCTTCGTGAATCCTGCCCATTATTTAAGAAAAAATATTTTTTCTTAAATAATGTCATTGTATAATAGCAATAACCTACTCTGTGGTGTGATATATTAAGATTTACCCATGGCTGGCTTTATTTACTCACTCTGCTTCGCCTTCATGATTAAACCACACCAACCGTGGGTAAATCTTAATATACCACACCGACGTCATCAGTTACTGCTTACATACTGGATATTCCAGCACTCTAGCTGCAGGGTATAAGTTTCTGCTAAACAAGAAAATAAGTGTGGCAGAAACAGATCATGAAATATGTGTTAAGATATATCATAATCATCACACTATAGCAGAGTTGTTGTATGCGGGGGTCGTGTTATAAAATTTGTTCCTGGAAATTATATTAATAATGTGAATACTTTATCTCTCAACTGACCATTTGGTAGAATGTCCCTGATTTTGTCTCATAGCTTTGCCCTGTTTTATATATATATATATATATATATATATATATATATATATATATATATATAGATATATAGATATAAATATAGATATAGATATATAAATAATTTTCTTGTAAATCATTGAGGATTATAATCAGGCAATAATGCCACACATTAGAGTTTCATACTTTTTATAGTTCAGAAAGTCCGAGTTGGTTTGAAACCTGTTCTTCCATTAAATGTTTAACTGAAATAAAATAATATTTATAAAAATGTCCAAATCTTTGGCCCTGTTTCCACAATATTTTGGCTTTGCCCAGAATTCTTAGGTGAGGAAGTGGAGAGGTATTGTAACACAATACAAAGTCTGTTTCAGCTAGAAGGATTGATAAAAGCCATGCTATCATTTTCTCAGATATATGTAATATTATAATATTTAGAATGTAATAGTGAAGATTAAATAAACAATGAACGCTTGGTGTGAGAAGCGATGAGCCTCAACGTGTAGATATCTTTATTAAGCATTCAAAAATATTTCCAGTTTACTTTACTAACTTGCAGACTGGGATAATTATATTCACTGTTAAGTGCATTTCTAAGAATTATGCTGCTGTTTTAGCTATTTGGAAAATCAACATACCCATTTTTGTCATAATTATATAATTAAGAATGTTTGTACCTTATTCAAAGTAAGGATTGATTCTGACTTTAGAAAATTATTGAAATTATACACTACATGCTCTTAATTAAATGTTGTGGAGCTAAAACTGTTGCTGAGAAGTCATGCTTTTGTGAATATTGTTCTTTTCTTAGATAACTATGATGTGATACTCGATTGTCTTGAAGTGATTATATTTTTAATGTGTGTATGGGGAGCACAGATTTCACTATACCCGCTTACATCTCATATTACTTTGACTATTTTATTTTTTTCTGAGTATTTTTATCACTTTTATTTTCCTAACTCATGCACCATTGTCATGCATTTATCATCTCATTATTTATCCACAATGTCTCAGCATTTTCCATCTTCCCTCTACAGTTATCAGGTTTCCACGGTAACCTTTCCCTATCATTTTTTCCATCCCAGTGCCTTCTATTCTTGCTGCCCCTTCTTCAATACTTTCCTTAATACATGCCTCTCAACTGTCTAGAATTTTGCAGAATGCCCCTAATTTTGCCTCCTATATTTAACTTGTCCCTCATAAAATGTTTTATTTTCTGGTTAATAACTGAGGGTTACCAACAGTCAGCAATGCCAGACACTGGAGTTTCATACTTCATCTTCAGAAAATGCACATTGATGCAAAACCTGATGTTCTGCTAATGTTTAAAGTGAGTCAGAGTAATGTTGAAAACTTGTCCCCAATTCCCCCACTGGCATATAGGGTTAAAGTGTAAGCTTTAGTCCCTGTGGTAGAAGGTTTGATTCCTTCAGTCCTCTTTTGCCTGTTGTATGTCCTGGAACAAGTGACTTAATCAGGCACTTCTTTGGGGAAGCTAGTAATTTGGGCTAGGGCCCTCAATGGTCCCATGGACTGCAAGCCTAGTAACTGCTTTGGAACCTGTCCTTTTTTACTTTATCCAGAGTTCTTAAGCAACGAAGTTGCAATGTATGCCATAAAAATCCAAGCAACCTCCACTTTATGGTTACTTCTCCCGGTTCTTCTTTTCTCCATGGGTTCATAGATTAGTATTAGGCTAACTGCCCTTGTGGACCATTTTAAGCCTAGCCAATTACCCCATATGAGAATCAAACCCTGCACTTTGTGTTCTTCAGGTGAGTTACCACCACTGGTGCTACCTCTCCTTTTTTTACATATAGACCCCAAGACAGCTCCTGATGGGTTCCTTTTGACCAAACATCTTGTCTGAAAAATGCATAGCGGTTTTAATTTGAGGACATATTCACCCATATCCATAATTAGCAAAATACAAATCACCTAACAAGTGCCGAGAAAGTTTTGTTTGCCACTTGCCTTCTCCACACCCCTTATTTATGTATTATAACTCCAAGACTGCAATGACTTGGAGAATGATCAAAATGCATTTTAAACCAAACTTTTCAATTCTGTTTTTTTTTCTTCTCTTCAATTCAGTGCCACTATAAACACTTGAGAAAATGACACTTGGGAATAAATCAAACATGTGGAAATGCAACCTGAGAATTTTCCCACCATTATATCTTAATTATACCCTATCTGAAAATTCTTCAGTTTCCCTCAGAGTAATCCCATCCCCATTTATGACAACCACATGCACTCATTTGCATAAAAATTGAAATATATTTTCTCAACAATCCCCTTTAATATGTATATCTTCTGGTTAATATTTCTTGCTATTACAGCAATATCTGTTAAAATATAGTAACAGCAGAAGTCCTGTTCTCATTCCCCTTACTATCTTGCCCAGTTTGAGCACTCTAGTTTCTCACACTGGCATTCTCAGTAACTTTTATATTAACTTTTCCATTTAATCAGTTCAAACATCTGTGATCAAACATAATGACCACATCTCTGTCACATTTTTTCCATGTCATCCACAAATCCCACCTCCATTTTATCTCCAGATTTTGCTGTATTTGTTTCATACCACATCTTCATAATATTTTCCATGTTCTTGTTTTTTTGCTGCTGGTAGAGCTCCATATAAATGAAACAATCAAGGACTTCATCTCTTTCCTTTTTTGCATGAGCATCCTGAACATGCTTGCTGCCATATCCAAAGAGCATGTCATAGCTTATGTTCACCCCTGTCAGCATGGTTATGTTGTTAAACAGAGGCAACCCATGCAGTCTCTGCAGTAAAACCCAAACTGCTGTACATCACAAAAACTTCAGAATAGCCCACAGTCAAATAAATAAAACCAGGCAAACAGTTATACTACTAAAACCAGTAAAACAATATGTCCACAACTGTAGATCAGAGTGTATGTGATGTGTGCTGTGTCTTTAAGAAGCATGTTAAAGACTGTATGTGCACGTATAAATTCCAGACACATGCATTCCCTAGTGCCATTTTGAAAGAGCAGCCAGAGAGTGAGCATGCATGATCACTGTTTTTAGTTTGTATGTAAGTTACTTATGTTAAAGTCAGTAAACGTCTATAGTGATGTGTTTCTATAAAATAAAGCTGCTTGAACAGAACCCATGCAGTCTCTTCTATTGTATCCAAAGTAGGAGAGTGACATGGTGTCAGAACCGGGATGGCAAAGAATAATATTCGGAGCCATGAGGTGCAGAGATGACAGTGAAGGTAAAACTAAGAGAAACAAAAAACAATCAAAGGTAATGAGAAGTAGCACAAACTGTTTATTTGGCAAAAAAAGACAAAACGGAGCATTACAAGGGTGCAGACCACATCATTCAGCAAGCAGAAGGCACAAAAGGTTTATTAACTAAGAGAAATGTTTAAAACAAAGGTATTTGATGAAATGATTAACAGTAAAGTAAAACGAGCATGTTTAAAGCAAAACAAGTCGGTTTAAGGTAAAAACGACTTTGTTTAAAGCAAAATGAGTGTGTCTGAGGCAAAATGGGCATGTTTAGAGTAAAACTAGCACAAGAAACATACAATGGGCATGAAAAGGGCTTAAATGAGCAAACAAATATAATAAGGGCAAAAAGGGCACATTAAAAAAAAATAAAGCAAGCCAACTGCATGTGTTTTGGCAAAGTGCTGTGTTTTGGCATTACTACAACCTTGTATTGTATTAAGGGCATAACTAAAGTTATTCAAAGTATCTCAAAGTGTTCAAAAGTGCTTAAAGTGTGTGCTTATTACTGTGCCTGTATTTTGAAGAGTTTATTGTGTGTATGGTGCAACTATTTCATGAAATACAGTCAAGGTGTAGCCATTTTAAAAAGTTTCTTGTTCTGGTTGTCTGTTCACAAAGTGTTGCCATTACAGAGTGTTTCTTGCACTGTAAAGAGTTGCCTACTAAGGAACCACCATTTGGGGGAAATGTCAGTGTGTTGTGCACAGTTTATTTGCAAAGTGCAATTACTTCAAAATGTTACTGACTTTGGGGCAAAAGAAGCTCAGCTCATTCACATCATGCAGTTGTTTGAGATGTTTCTTAAAATAATAAATGACTTTAGCAATGCAATAATTACAAAGAAGCCCAGTTCATTCACATTGTGCAGTTATTTGATATGTTTCTTAAACTGATAATAGCTGATTTCTTACAAAACGATATTACAAAGTTATTACAGTGTGTGATGCCTATGCACTGGCCCAGTAATCAAGGAGCCTAAATCCTCACCACTAACACCAGTGAGGGGCGTCCATATAGGGAAAGGATAATAAATACACATACAGTAAAGTACAATTTCCCTTAGGAGCACACAGAGATCACAGTCAGTCTGAGGCTGGTTTCTCCCGTTCTCTCCAGAGCCCCAATAAGACTCCCCACTGGCACAGCTATAGAGTGGAGTCCTTAGCCAGGGTTGCAAGCCAAGTCCTCCCAGCACTCCCTCTGTCCAACCAGTACTTCATGTCCTTGCAAAAGTAGCTGACACAGACACACACACACACACACACACACACACACACACACACACACACACACACACACACTTTGAGATATGATTTATATACAAGCACACAGACACTCCTGGGGAAGGCTGGCACAGGTTCAATAGGTATGCCCCTTCTGCCCAGGCTATAAGGTAGTAATCCACTGCTAACAGAACCCCTACTTATCAGCTAATATAACACCTTCCCAAAGGGTGACCAATTTTGCTGTGTAATAATACTGTTATTTAATTAGTAATTGTGACCAGAACTTTTAAGGCTATTGGAGTGGCTTTTACAGTATCACTAAATACATGCAAGTACTCTAGAGCTTAAATTATCTCTACACAAAACTGCCACATTTGAAAGGTTTAAAAATATTTAATAAATAAAATACAAGACAAATCTTCTCAATTCAACACAGTGACACAGTGCTAGTCAAGAGTTCAGACACCACAGGAAAATGCTTAAAATAATACTGTAGAATACTCTGACATAAATATAAAAACAGCTAGTTGAAACTTACTATTTTCTATCCATCTCTAAGAGAAATACTAAAGTCTAAGATCCTACTTACATACAGAGCAAGCAGGTGCTGATGATGTCAGTTCTGAAGACAAATGCAAAATTATTTCTCTTTCTCTCTGAGATCTCTTAAATTGATAATACATCACTGCTGACTCATTTTAGATTACATCATTCTTGACACTTCTCTGGTTCCCAGGCTACCAGAAACTCTAAATTTACATTTCTTAGTTTTCTTAGTAAGCTTGCACCTGGCCAGGAAGCCACAGCAATAAAAGACATTATACATGTAAAACCTTGCAATTAACTCTGGTCTCAAAACAACAGAAGGAATTCCTTCATCCAGACATCCTTTCTCCGAGCTTTGAGATCAAACAGTCATAAAATTCTTTACTTTATCAGCTTTCTTCCTGCAGGGTGCACTGTGGTTACATTTTTGAAGTTCAGAACATATAACACATTTTTCTTATGTTTACATTTGTAAAACAGCCTGTGGATTATATTAATATTTATAATGGCATATAATTACCTACAAAATGCTATCTAGCTGGGCTGGCAGCCTTTCAGTTTTTCACCCCCCCCCCCCCGAGAACTCAAGCTAGTTTTTTAAGTGTCCCTTGAGAAATGTTGCTTGAGAGGGTTAGGTCTATCTGAGTATAACTTACTCCATTCCCTGTCTTGAAAGCCCATCTGCATTGGCATTGCTAATCCCACTGCAGTGCTACACTGACATATATGCTTGCAACCCCAGGCTCCATCTTAGCAACTTGGCATTTTGCTGGCTGGCTCAGTGTAACCATGTTAGTGGATTGTGATCTGTAAGTACAGTGAATTTTCTTCCATAAAGATAAGGCTGAAGTTTCTGCAGTGCCCACACTATGGCTAGACATTCCTTTTCTATAGCTGCATAGCATTCCTCCATGGGTTGGAGCCTATGACTGAGATAAACCACTGGGTGCTCTTCTCCCTCTGAAGAACTATAGCTAAGTACAACCCCCCACCCCATGGTTTGAAGCATCCACCTGTACAGCAAATTCTTTGTTGTAATCTGGACTGGCTAACACAGGAGGCCCTCCCAAAGCTTCTTCAAGTTCTGGAATGCCTGCTCCCATGTTGTGGCCCAAACTACCTTATCTGGACTGTTTTTCCTTGTCAGGTCTGTGATGGGAGCTGCTATGGTACTATAACTGGGGTGAACTTTCTGTAGTACCCTGCTGGCCCTAAGAATGCCCTCACCTACTTTTTGGTAACAGGTGTAGGTCAAGACTGAATGGCTTCCACTTTGGCAGATCTTACCACTCAACTAGATAAAGAACCACAAAAAACAGACTGATGAACAAAATCCAAATAAGTTCCAGGCAGGCAGGTAGACTGGACTCCAGATGTAACTTTAAATAAAAAAAAATATTTGTATAAAGAGCTTTTCGTCCAATTCTGTACATGAACTTGTTCAGATACACTGTTACTAAAGAAAATGGTGCTTAAAATATCCTCCCTTACTAATCATGTGATCAAAAGACAAATCAAGAATTTAAAGTACCCTCTACATAAGAACACTTATATTACTCAGATGTCTCTCATACAAAAGCATATATTAAAACTTAAAAAAAAAAATAAATGTTAAACATGAGTAAAAACACGAATATGAAAATCTAAATTCCTATTCAACTACTCATAAATATTATCTTTCTAAATTTTTCAATTTTAAGATGCTGTGGATAGAACACATGTCATTTAAACCTCATAGTGCATATGCATCCAAGCGTATTTGCCGCAACAATTCAGCTAATTCCAACATTACTGTCATTGGACCACCTCTCAGGTTAGGCCGCATCTTCTATATTATCCAAAATGTAAAAGTGTGCCCTGGGTTCAGACTGACATGTTTTGCTAGGGCATTTTTGCCCTTATTCCTGGAAATACTATATAGGTGTTCATAAATCCTTTCACGTTATTTTCATTCTGTTTTTCCGATATAGAATGAAGGGCATTCTTGACATCTAACCAGGTACACAACTATTTTAGTTTGACAATTGCATCTGTTATAGTTTTTCAGTTTCATACCCCTGACTTCTACATAATGCCCTTCTTCTATATATTTACAATAGGGGCAACTGCCACATTTAAAAGTACCTGGATTTCTATACAATTTAATTTTTTTCTGTCTCCAAAATATTTTTCAAATAAGTCTAAGGGTCCTAAGGGACTTAGAATTTGTCAGTATCTGACAGGACTGACACCAGACTCAGATTTTCATAAAGAACTTATACATCTTTTTAACCAGCAAGGACTTGATTTATTAGCATTAGTGATCAAACACTACCATAAGATGGCTAAAGATATAGCCCATGAAGTACAAATACCTGTCAAGTCAATAAGAAATCATGTTGACTTTTGCAGGTATAAATTCGAATATCTGTGAATTTTTCAGAACATAGATCAACACCTAAAAAAATTGAAGGTGACCAAGATATAAAAGATGAACCGGGACCGCCTCCAATATGAAAATGGCACCGCCTACCCTCGCCCATCATCAGCGCAAGTGTGGAATGCACAAAACCACACCCACCCTATAAATATGCAAGACATTGAGGGAGGAAATGACACAGCAATCACCTTTAATGACTCTAGTGATGTTACTATGAATGAGGAAGTACAAGGTGGAAATAATACAGGATAGGGCAATAAAGAAATTTGGAGAAGCAAGCGGATTCTTAATCAACATCAGGGGCAAACTAATAACAACAATTTGAATTGGAATCAACATGATAATGTTGAGTATTACCAGAATTGACAACATAATAATGAGCAAAGGTTGAAACATTCAAATGGGGGTAAAGCAGGATTTTACCCGAGGCAAGCAGCAGAGGAAGAAAAACCACAGGAAATCCCACAACAGGAGGTGGAGGTAAATTCCTCACAGTACCTTCGAGATGGACAGAAATGTGTTCTGGTTAAGAATGTGGAAGGGGACTTGATAATTTATAACTATTCTTCCCTTGATGTTCCCATAGAACTGGTTGAACTGCTTGCTAAAGGACTAATTTTTGTCCCTGACCAGAGCATGGACATAGCTAAAACAGTATTGGACTTAAAATTGTGAGAAAACTTAATCTAATTTTAATTATGGGTAATACTAATGCCTTAGATGTAAGACCCTATGGTATATCCAGTATGTATAACCCCCTTTACATCCTATGTTAGAGATTTTTGAGAAAGTATGCAAATTAGATTTTAGAAGCATAACTGGCAAACTTGGGCACCATAAAAAGAATATGAGTAAAGAGCAATGGGAAATACTAAATGTATTGAAAACAGCCCAAGTAAGAGTAATGAAGCCTGATAAAGGCGATGGTTTAGTCTTCATGGACATTAATGACTATGAAGAGTAGAGAAAATACTACAAATGGAAACTTATGAGGAAGTGTCACTAAAACAATTTAACATAGCAAACCAGTGAATCAGAATATACATTAATGACTTATTTATTGAGGCTAAGATAGATTTAGACCTTTATAATTACATGAACATTCTAGCACATTTAACACCAGTAATCTTTGGAGTTCCAAAAATCCATAAAAATTTGAATGACCCTCCACTTATACCAATAATGGATGGAAGAAATTCCATAACATATGCATGCTCCAAAGTAGTAGGTAATTTCTTGAAAAAATATGTAATTACTGAAACTCAAATATGTAAGAATTCATGGTCCTTCTTGGAGAAAATAAATTCATTAGAGTTTAGCGACTATAATTTCCTGACAGTTGATGCCAAAGATCTCTATACATCTATACCCCATGCCTTAGGCATAGAGTGGGTATCCATCATGATGTATAAAAAGGGTGCTCCACCAACTGAAATACATCTAGTGGAGGAGTTACTTGATATTATCCTCAGTAATAATTTAATTTTTTTCAAACAGAAATACTACTTAAAGATAGAAGTGGCAATGGGGTCTCTGTGCGGAGCCAAATTAGCCAATATGGTAATGGCGTATTGGGAGCAAGAATTTATATTTAATAAGGTAGGCATTGCTGATTCCATATATTTTTTCACAAGATACCTGGATGATATATTTATGATCATTAAAGGTGATGGCCAGGTGGCAACAACATTGGTCAATTAATACAACAGCATGACCAATTTCCTACAGTTTACCTTTTCCTACCATGACTATGAGATCCTATATTTAGATGTTAAGTTGAATAAAAATTAACAGAAAAGTTGCACAGCTAGAATTCATCGTAAAAAAAAATATTCCAGCACCTTTCTGCATTTTTCAAGTGCTCACTCTTTCCTCACTTATCTAAAAGAAATAGTTTTTTATTCAGGCATGTCCAAGGGTCAGCTCCCATTGTTCTCTCCCGTCTGTCTGATGAATCTGAACATCTTGAGGCAATGTAGAAACTGCCTCATGTACACAGACAACCCTCTCCTCCTACCACCCAGAACTACAACCTGTGAGAGATGGACTTATCTAGCCAAACTGGAGCTAAAACTCTCTCCAACCAAGACTGAACATGACAGTCATGAGGAGAAGGTAAACATTTGCACCACACCACACTCATCACATAGTCTCACTAAATCTACACCACCAAAATCCACACATAGTAACACAAAAACATTTGCAGAGGTTCTCAGTAATAATCTGTCTAAGCAACAGAGACCTCCAAAGCAGAAACGCAAGCAACCACCATCCCCCAATACAACCCAAATGACACATAGTCCACAGACTCAGTGTGCCACTCAACCACAGCCAATAAGACAAGCCAACGTACCCAACACACTAGTCATAGGTGACTCTATAGTCAGGCACACTGATGTCCCACTCACCAGGCTAAACAAGGAGAAGGTTACTGTCAGCTGCCTGTCGGGTGCCAGGATCTGCCACATAACCCACGCACTCAGATCACTCCACAACAAGTACAAATATGACTCTGTCATTGTCCATGTTGGTGTGAATGACCTGAGACATACCTCCCTGGACTACATGAAAAGAGACATGGAAGAGCTCTCCGATCTTGTAACCCAGGCAGGTATGACCCTAGCCCCGAGTAGCATTCTGCCATTACCCTGAATAATACCGCAGTACAAGAACAAAATGATTGACTTCAACAATTGGCTAAGCTTCTGGTGTCATTCTAAGGGGATCCAGTATCTGTCTGCTTGGGATGCTTTGCCACAGATGGCCTGCACCTGTCGCACCTGGGATTCCAGATACTGGCTAAGGCTCTTGCTGCCCCTATAATGCCCTTTTTAGGCAAGGTTCAAATAACAACTTCACCACCGTAACAGGAACAGGCAAGCAAAAACTGAGGGTAATGCTACTCAATGCTAGAAGTCTAAATCTCAAAATGCACTCAATCGAGGCACTCCTTAAAATGGAGAACATCGATATCTGTGCAGTGACTGAGACCTGGATCAAGGCTTCAGAGACCACACCTGCACGACTAGGCTATAACTCATACTACACTTTTTGGCCATGTAACCTGGATTGGAACACCAAAGGCGGAGGTTTGTCCATATTCATTAAGGATATCCACACCTCCAGACTTGTTGCTCAGCATAATGCAGCCGAGGTTATCCAAGTGCAACTAACTCTGGGCAAAACTGCAATCCAAATTGTAGCTTGATACAGATCCCCCATCATGCCCCAGGATTCCCACTCCTCTTTTCTTGATGTACTGGAAAATATTAGGGTTCAACCAAACACCCTAATAATGGGCGACTTCAACTACCCCACCATTAACTGGGAAAACTGCTCATCTACCAATTCCTTAGCTCAACGCTTTCTGAAATTCATAAACTCCAATGCCCTGGATCAACTTATCCACACCCCCACCAGGGGCAACAATATCCTAGACCTAGTCTTTACCAACATGAGTGACCGGTGTTCCACACCTGAAGTCAACTCCTCATTAGTCCGATCTGACCATAAGCTAATCACCCTTGATATCCACATCCCGCCCTCAACCCCCATTAAGGAAACCATGGTAAAAAATTTCTCCAAAGCCAACTTCATGCTTCTTAAGACAGAAGTGGTGAACTTCATGACACCCATGCAGATGGACAATACAGTTACAACTGCTGAATCCTACACAAATGCACTCTATAAACACTTAGACGAGTGCATGGATTGTGCTATCCCAAACAGAACCAAGACGCTATCCTCCAAAAAAAGGAAGCCAATCTGGTGGTCCCCTGCCATAAACAAACTGTTCAACAGAAGGAAGAAACTGTTGCAAAAGAGAGTAAAATCCCATGAGTGGAGGTGCTTCCTGGTCAGCCGCAGTAAGAAGATGAGATCCCTTATAAGATCCTCCAAAGCTAGCTATGAAAACAAAATCGCCACTAATTCTAAGGACAACCACAAAGCATTCTATAGCTATGTCAAGAATCTCGATGGCAACACCCAGATCTGCTCTGAGTTACAGCACAAAGGTATGAAAATTACAGAACCAACTGATATTGCCAACATCTTGACAGATAGGTTCAGTGCTAACTTTACCCCCCCCCCACCCCCTAAAGGACCCATATCTATACAGGAAGAATGCAGAGTCCTTGTAATCACAACTACGCAGGTAAAAGCTGCACTCTCTAAAGACAAAAGCACAGCATCCATGGGACCGGACAACATCCCAGGCTGCGTTTTACATGAACTTCAGAACAAACTGGCTCCCCACTTAAGCACCATGTTCAATAATAGCCTCACATCAGGCTTTATGCCCACTGAATGGTGCACAGCAACAGTTATCCCACTCCACAAAGGGGGAGCCACCACCGATCCCGGGAATTATTGACCTATTAGCCTGACAATCCTGGTCTGCAAGGCCATGGAATGTATCATCATGGAACTCATAAACAAAGACATTGGTAACCTCCAAACTCTGGATCCCAGCCAGTTCGGGTTTGTGAAAGGCAGATCATGCCTCCTGAACCTGATCGACTTCTTTGAGGCAGTCACCAAAGCCGTAGATGAGGGTAAGGTGGTTTACACAGCCTATCTTGACCTCGCCATGGCTTTTGACACCATCCCCCATTCTGGAATTATAGCTAAACTCACTAAACTAGGTATAAATCCCTACATCACAAGATGGGTTGCCAACTGGCTCACTGACAGAACCCACAGTATAAAAGTTACTGACTCCAAATCTGACCTCAGTGCAGTGACAAGTGGAGTAACATAGTGTTCTGTCCTGGGACCTCTACTGTTTGGTATCTACTTCTCTGAAGTACAGGCTAACACAGAAGGCCTCTGGCTAATGAAGTTCGCAGATGACAGCAAACTAGGAGCCATAGTGAAGTCCCCAAATGATGTGGACATCCTACAGAAGGGCATCACTGAGACAGATGCCTGGTGTCAGAGCCATGGCCTCAAGCTCAATGCCAAAAAGTGCAGTGTCATCCCCTTTGGTAAAAACTCTGTACCCATGAACTACCACATAGGCAGCAATCTACTTAACACCGAATGTGTGTTAAGAGACCTTGGGACCCAGGTGGGCAGTAGTCTCTCCTTTGATAGTCACATCACCACAGTATTCAGGAAGTCCTTCTACGTGGCACACCTCATCATAAAAGGGTTCTCATCCAGGAAAAAAGAGGTCATTGTTCCCCTCTACTTGACACTCACTAGACACATTATAGAGTACAACACTCCTTTTGGAATGTACTTCACAAGACATCTGCAGCAGCTGGAAAGGCCACAGAAGTACCTCACAAAGAGGATTACTTTCTTCAAACAAATGCCCTACACTGACCGCCTCAAAAAACTCCAACTTTACTCCATAGCATATCGCCTACTCCGAGGTGATCTCTGCCTAACATATAAAGCTATGTCAAACCCAGAGCTGTTGGAAATGCCACCCCTAAAGAAATCCCAGTCCCTCCGAGCTACACGCTCTAGGGACCTAAACCTTGTCACCACAATAAACAGGACATGCTGGAGGGATAGATTCCTGTCCCAGATACTTTTCATACTCTGGAACAGGCTACCCGTCTATGTCAAGCAAAGTTCTTCATTAGCACTTGTCAAGAAAAATCTTGATGAGTGGATGGGAAATAGGAAATACACCTCAGGGATCACTTCTGTGTCTCTGTTTGATAGTAGCACAGGAAAATAACTTTCTTGGGTGGCGTAAGCCAGGGAACCTTGTTGGCTAGGCTTACGTAGGTCCTTGGGCCGATAGCCTAGTACCTACCTATGAACCTACCATCAAAAATGAAGGGTCAACTGATAAGGGCAGCCAGAATGGTGACTAGTAACCTCGATTTTGAAAATGAATGTGAAAACGTAAGGGGGATGTTCACTAAATGAGCATACCCAAGTAACTTGTTGGAAAATTAATAGAAGAGGCTAAAAGAAAAAAAGGAACGGGCTTTACAGGCCCATTTAGAAAGATGAATATACACATGAGGGGCAGTTAACTGTACCAGAGGGGAGAATAGTAAATATTAATATTATATTAATACCAATTTTAGAAAAGGGTGTGTGATTACTTATCATCAGGCAGCTTACAAAGTGAGAAATATTATATATAAGAATTGGAATTTCATCTCAGGTGAAAGTGACTTTGTTGGCAAAATAGAAACAAGTCCGAAGATTATTTACAGGAGGGGCATAAATTTGAAAAATATTTTGAAGAAAGAAAAAAATAAATTGTACAGAAATCCGGGTATTTTTAAATGTGTCAGTCACCCCTATTGTAAATATATAGAAGAAGGGCATTATGTAGAAGTCAGGGGCATGAAACTGAAGAACAGTAATAGATGCAACTGTCAATCTAAAATGGTTGTGTACCTGGCTAGATGTCAAGAATGCCTTTCATTCTATGTAGGAAAAACAGAATGAAAATTGCATGAAAGGATTTATGAACACCTATATAGTATTTCCAGGAATAAGGGAGAAAATGCTCTAGCAAAACATGTCAGTCTGAACCCAGGGCACACTTTAAAATTTTGGATAATACAGCAGATGTGGCCTTACCCGAGAGGTGGTCCAATGACAGTAATGTTGGAATTATCTGAATTGTTGTGGCAAATATGCCTGGATGCATCTACAATACCAGGTTTAAATGACGTGTTCCATCCACAGCATCTTAAAACTGAAAAATTAAAAAAAGATAATATTTATGAGTAGTTGAATAGGAATTTAGATTTTTCATATTCATGCTTTTACTCATGCTTAACATTTTGTTTTTTTAAAAAGTTTTAATATATGCTTTTGTATGAGAGAAGTCTGAGTAATATATATCATCCCTGATCAGCATTAGTAAAAAATTGAGGGCCCTCATCAAGTCAACTAAAGCTAATTTTGAAAAGAAAGTTGCCAAGTATGCCAAGGATAACCATAACGCCTTCTATGGCTACATCAAAAACCTAAATGGCAATGCCTTTGCAGTCACTCTGTCCAAGGGACCATCAGTACTCACAAGCAGCTGTGGCTTGCCTTCAGTCCCACTGCTACAGGGTATCTCCCTCCCTGAAGTAACCACCTCACAAGTCCTGGCTGCAAGTGTGGGGTCTGTCTGGGTCTACCCCAGGCTACCAGACCCACATGCTTGTCTCCAAGCCTGACTGCATGTAACTGAACAAGCACATGGTACTGCATTATCAAAATCATTCCCTATCAGGACATCTGGAGGGATATCCTCAAACACACCTACTTGCTGGCTTCCTTTTCTACCTTCCCAGTGAAGGTGAACCCTAGCCAAAGGCATTTGGAATGGGGTCCCTCCTAAAGCTCTGAATGGAGTAGACTGACCAGGCAAGTAGTGCTCCTCTGTAACCATTGCAGGCTCACAATGGTTATTCCAGAGGTTGTGTCTCTCTTAGCAATGGCCTCTTTTCCATTCACTACAATAGGCTATAACCTCTGGTGGTAGTTTGATACCCTTGTTGTCTCAAGACAACCTACTGTTAGCATTTTGTCCTTCCCACTTACTGGCTCCCTCACCTTTTGCTCCCCACCTTGCCTCTGTGGACATCTATATGCCACATGGCCCACCGGTTGTATTCAAAACATTTAACCCTAGGTCCTGGACATGTACCTGGACTAGTGGCTTCCCCTGCTACTGGCAGATTCTGTTGGGACTGTCTGAGCTGCCCACCATGGGTTCCTTTAGACCCATGAGCAGCACTGGGTGTCCCTTTCCTGTGCAGTGATTCCCTGCTTGCTAGGTATAGGTCTCCTTTCTTCCCCAACTCCTCTGAAGTAGCACATTGTCTATCGACTAACCAGATCGTCATGTCCTCAGGCAAAGTGCTAAGGGCTTGTTTCCTCACCAGCCGTTCAAAAGTTGAGTGGTGACCTGACATCCACTCACCCACCTATGAAAATAAGTGCTCAGCTCAGCAACATATACACACACTTTCATCTGCCTTGCGTCTATGCTCACAGAACTTTTTCCTATAAGCTTCAGGAGTTAGCTTAAAAAGTTCTAGCAAACAATTCTTAACAGCAATAAATTTTAAGAAATCATTGTCTGACAGTTTGGAAAGTACATTTACAGCTTTACCATGGAGTAAGAGGGTCAGGAACCGTACCCGGAGCCTTTGGTCAACATCATACTGTTTACATACCCTCGAAAACATATGAATGAAACTATCAAAATTATCCCCCTCTGTAAACTGCAGAAGAAATTTACTGACCTTTTGTGCTTCAGGGGTCCAGTTACTCCCTTCCCCATTACCTCCATGACTCTGGCAAAGAGCCAGAATCTCATTTTCATGCTGCCTCTGCCTTGCCTTCTCCTCAACTTCCATTTCTAAATGCCTGGCCTCGAACTCAAGTCTCTTTAGCTCCAAACGGATTTTTAAGTCCTCTGCAAAAAGGTTGAGCTGTCCATTCCCTGAGTATTGTACATCTCCATGGCCAGCCTGATTGTTCTCCTGATTGCTGTTTTCTGATGCAGCTATGACCAAAGCTGCAATCATGTCTGCCTTAGTCATGTTTCCATGCACCAGTCCCTTAGCCTGGCACATCTCAGCCAACTGGCTCCTTGTCAGCTTGCCATACTCCTCTGTTGAAGTGCTTGCCTGCTCTCCCTGGCTAACTAAGCTAACAAAAGAAATAAAACAATTGTGATCTGAACTCTGAATATTCAAAGGGTGGCTGATTTAGAGTACAAAAACACCTTCAGTGATCACTGTCCACAAGCTACAGGAATTCACTATCCACACCACTACAAGCCAATTAGTTAATGTGGCTAACCTACCACTATCAAACAAGTAATAACTGATGTGGATATCCCACCACTGCCAAACAATTAACATGCGATGCCCGTGCACTGGGTCAGTAATCAAGGAGCCTCAATCCTCACCACTAGCACCAGTGAGGAGCATGCACATTGGGAAGAATAACAAGTACACACACAGCAATGTTCAATTTCCTTTAAGAGAACACAGAGCAGAGATCACAGTCAGTCTGGGGCTGGTTTCTCCCTTTCTTTCCAGATCCCCAATAAGACTCCACACTAGCACAGCTATAGAGTGGAGTCCTTAGCCAGGGTTCCAAGCCAAGTCCTCCCAGCACTCTCTCTGTCCAACCAGTGCTTTGTGTTCCTGCCCAAGCAGCTCACACACACACACACACACACACACACACACACACACACACACACACACACACACACACACACACTTTGAGATATGATTTATATACACTCCTGGGGAAGGCTGGCACAGGTTCACTAGGAATGCACCTTCTGCCCCAGCTATAAGGTAGTAATCCACTGCACCCAGAACCCCTACTTATCAACTACTATAAGGCCCTTCCCAAAGGGTGACCAATATCGCTGTGTAATAATACTGTTATCCAAATAGCAAGTGTGACCAGAACTTTTAAGGCTTTTGGACTGGCTTGGACAGTATCATTAAATGCATGCAAGTACTCTAGAGCTTAAATTATCTCTGCACAGAACAGCCACAATTGAAAGGTTTAAAAATGTTTAATAATAAATAATAAAAACACAACAAATTTTCTCAGTTCAACACAGTGCTAGTTAAGAGTTCAGAGATCACAAGAAAATGCTTAAAATAATACTGTATAACAGTCTAACATAAATATAGAAAACAGCTAGTCTAATCTTACTATTTTCTATCTATTTCTAAGAGAAATACTAAAGTCTAAGATCCTACCTACATACAGAGCAAGCAAGTGCTGGTGATGTTTTCATTTCTAAAGGCAAATGCAAAATTCCCTCTTTTTCTCTGAGATCTCTTAAATTGATAATACATCACTGCTGACTCATTTTAGATTACATCATTCTTGACACTTCTCTGGTTCCCAGGCTACCAGAAACTCTAAATTTACATTTCTTAGTTTTCTTAGTAAGCATGCATCTGGCCAGGAAGCCACAGCAATAAAATACATTATACATCTAAAACCTTCTAATTAACTCTGGTCTCAAAAGAACAGAAGCAATTCCTTTGCCCATATATCCTGTCTCCGAGCTTTGAGATCAAACAGTCATAAAATGCTTTACTTTATCAGCTTTCTTCCAGCAAGGTACACTGTGGTTACATTTTTGAAGTTCAGAACATATAATACAGTTTTTCTTACATTTAGTTTTCTTACATTTGTAAAACAGCCTGTGGATTATATTAATATTTACAATGACATAGAATTATCTACAAAATTCTATCTAGCTGGGCTGGCAGCCTTTCAGTTTTTCACACAGTGCCCGAAAGTTTTTATTAGCAAAGTCCAATTATTCAAAGGTACTGCAAGTTTCTCTAATAGCATAATTTCAAGAAGCCCAAAAAGCATAATTTTAGAGCCACAAAAGCATTGAACAAAGTTACAAATACTGGCATAAACTTCTGGCATATGTGCATGTTCATGCTTAAAACCCTTCACTGGTATGTCTGAATATGTCAGATGGATTTCGAAAGCCTCTGCCACTTATATTTGATCAGAATATTGCAGAAAATTGGAGAATATTTGAGCATAAGTATATTTTTATCAAGCAGCTTATGCAGATAGAGATGCATACACCAGGGCATTTATTTTGCTAAATGTAGCTGGGTCAGAGGCCATAGAAAGAGAGTGTTCATTTGTGTATGTACCAGCAGTCTATGAACCAGAAGGTGAAAACTGTCATATTGTTGTACAGGCTGAATTAAGGGAGGACCCTGAGGTTTGAAGCACAAGTTCAGAGAAATGTGTAACCCCAGACAAATAATACATTAGAGGGGCATCTGTTTTACATGAAAGATCAGAAACCAGGGAAAACTTTTGTAGCTTATATAACTGACCTGAGAAACAAAGCTAAAATGTGTCAGTTTGGTGATTTAAAAGATGAGTTGGTAAAGGACAGGCTTGTGTGTGGTATTAATAATGCTGCTGTGAGAATTATTTTGCTTCATGACAGTGATTTAACATTGAGCAAAGTTATAGAGATTTGTCAAATCCATGAGCTGACAGAAAAACACACAAGTATGCTTGTGAGTATGGTTTCAGTAAACTCCACAGCAAATGTAGATAGCATGCAACATGTGGCAAATAGAAGCAGGCCCAAGTGCATGGCAGCTGCAACCCTGCTGGTTCACCAGGGAAACTACATAACTTTCCAGCAAGTTCTAAAAAAGGAACAAGCTCAGTGCAGTACAAGCATGAATCAGCATAACTCAAATCTAGCTTTATCGTTAACTGTCGCAATTGTGGTGCAAATCATGAATCTAAAAGAGAGAAGTGCTTAGCATTTGGTCAGCAATCTTACAAGTGCAAAAAATGGAACCATTTCCAAAAGGTTTGCAAATCAAGTAAGCCTTCCACAGTTGTAAAGAAAGGTTACATAAAGAAGCAAGTCGATCAAGTAGAGTCGAAGCAGTCAGCTTTCTATGTAGATGCTGTATCACTGCTTGGTGAAAGAGGTGATGCACTGAATTTATTAGCAAGAAGTGAAGTGTTTTGTACTGTCTGGATTAATAGGAAATCCGCAGAGCTTAAAGTAGACAGTGGTTCAAAGTGTAATATTATATCAGCAGACACATTTGCTAAAGTGAGAACTACTGAACAACTCAATGTGGCCAGTATTGTGAAACGTGTTGCTTATGGAGGTGAACAAATTAAAACCAAAGGCTCAGTGATGCTTTCATGTTATTTGGCCAAGAACTTTTACAACTTGTTATTCTGTGTAGTCTGAAGAATAGTACAATCTTTATTGGGTCTCAAAGATAGGTTGAGAATGAATCTGCTTTCTTTTGCTAAAGAGGTTCATCACATAAGTGCATTTCCAAGTTCTAATTTTTCTGAACCCATTTTCTCAGAGTATGCTGATGTTTTTCATGACAAGTTGGGCAAACTTCCAGTTGTGTATTCCATGAAGTAGGACCCAGAGATCACTCCAGTAGTCAGGCCAGTGAGAAGAGGTCCAATAGCTATGCAGGATAAAGTTAAGGCTCAGTTGGATAAAATGGTGCAGCAAGGTGAGATTTGTCCAGTCACAGAACCAACTGAATGGGTGTTGTCCGTGATGGCAGCACACAAAAAAGGCTCAGACGAAATCAGAATATGTACTGACCCAAGAGATTTCAACAAAGTATTGAAGAGACCGTATCATCCAATGCACACAGTCGAAGAGGTTGCAGCTCTAATACCAAATGCCACTGTTTTTTTTCTGTCTTGGATGCAAAGAGCTAATTTTGGCAAGGATGCTTGATCGCAAATCCTCATTTCTAACCACTTTTGGTACCCCATTTGGAAGTTATTGATTCCTAAGGATGCCATTAGAATAAATTCTGCAAGTGAAGTCTGTCAGTATGCAACAGAGCAAATTTTTTCGGGTTATCCTTGTGCCATAATAGTAGATGATTTATTAGTTGAAGGTAATGGCGAAGCAGAGCATGACAGAAACCTAAAGAAAGTTCTAGACAGAGCACGTGAAGTAAACTTGAAGCTCAGTCCTCTAAAATGCAAATTCAGACTTCCAGAAGTTACATATGTAGGTCATTTATTTGCCAGTATTGGTTTGAGACCAGACCCAACCAAGCAATCAGCTATTCTTGAGATGTCAACACCAAACAATGTACAAGCTCTACAGCATTTCCTAGGCATGGTCAACTATTTAGGCAAGTTTATACCAGACTTCAGTGAGTTAACAGCACCTTTAAGAGAGCCAACATACAAAAATGTTGCATGGTCATAGTTAGAACAGCACCAGAAGGCATTTGGAGACCTTAAGCAGAAAATTGCCACCCCACCTACATTAAGATACTATGATGTGAACAAATCAGTCATTCTATCCTGTGATGCTTCAAAATTTGGTCTCGGTGCAGTTATACTTCAAGAGGGCAGACCAGTAGCCTATGCATCTAAAACATTTACTCAAACTGAGATGCAGTATGCCGAAAATGAGAAGGAGCTTTTGGCAATAGTACTTGCATGTTCCAAGTTTCATGATTATATTTATGGTCAAGCTATTCAGATTGAAAATGACCACCAACTTCTAGTTACTATTCTAAAGAAGCCTATGCATTCTGCTCCAGTGGGATTACAAAGAATAATGCTCTGATTGCAAAAGTACAATTTCAAAATGATCTTTTTAAAAGGCAAATTTTTCTATCTAGATGATACTTTATCCAGATTACCCAGAAATACGACTGAACAGCTTGATGCAGAGAATTTTTGACTTTGACGTGATGGCAGTGTGCAATTTTTCTTTCACTAGACTTGATGAGTTAACAGATCACACAATGACTGATCCAGTTTTGCAAAAGCTCAGCCACTACATTAATGATGGATGGTTGTTAAAGCAATCTAGTGTAGCACCTGAAGTGCAAAGCTATTTTCCTTACAGAGATGAATGGTTGATAGAAGATGGCATTATTGTCAAAACTCCTAAAATTGTTGTTCCTGCTTCCTTACAACAAGAATACATCCAGATTTTGCATCATGGTTACCCAGGTTCCACATCTACTAAGAGAAGAGTGAGAGAATTGGTATTTTGGCCTTCATTACCGAAAGACATTGATAACGTACTTTCTTCTTATTCAGTATGCAGTAGTACTAGACTGCATTTGTAGACTCCAAATCTAAAAGTGAACCAGATGTTGTCCCCACACCAGAGTGTATACCAGAGTGTGTCCAAACCTCTGATTCTATTCCTGAAAATGTTCCAAACATTCCAAAGGTCAAACATTTTGTAAAGACAGTTTCAGTTGCTAAATCCAATTTCCAGTTTTATGTCACACGATATGGATGAATAGCTAAGCCCAGTGTGAAATACGCAGCAAAGTGAATTAAACTGTATATATATATATATATATATATATATATATATATATATATATATGTGTGTAACTAGTCTTGTATAATGCATAACAAAGAATTACCTGTGATATATGCATGCCAAATAGACTCATAATGTTGCATGATTTATTTCACAAAGAGGTAGGATGTAGATCAGAGTGAATGTGATGTGTACTCTGTCTTTAAGAAGCATATTAAAGACTGTACGTACGTGCATAAATTTCAGACACATGCAATCCCTAGCGCCATTTTGAAAGAGCAGCCAGAGAGTGAGCATGCTTGATCGCAGTTGTTAGTTTCTATATATGTTACTTAAGTTAAAGTCAGTAAACTTCTATAGTGATGTGTTGGCATAAAATAAAGCTGCTTGAACCGAACCCACGCAGACTCTTTTATTGTATCCAAAGTAGGAGAGCGACAACTATAAAAGTGTTGTCAGTCAGTTAATAAGCATGTTCATCCCAGTCAGACTTAAACCCATCACCCTTTCCCTAGCTTAATAACAGTATTATCACTGACTGCTTTGTCCATCACTTTCAAAACACATTTTAAAAGCACATAATGCCTAAATCATGGATGTCATGAGAAACTACTTCCACTGCACTCAGGTTACTTTTGTTATATATGGGTCTATGGCTTTAAGGATGAGCTGGTTCCAGTGATTTTAATATCCCATGATACACTGCAGCTCTAGATAAATCAGCTTCACTGTTGATCTCAGTAAAGTTACATGCACCTCTTGTCTGTTATTCATCAACTCATTATTGCCTACAGGTATTTAATTATGTCTAACATTCCAGACTGCCATCAGGATGGGCAACAATAGCATAGACATGAAAGCAATAAGACAATTAATTGTCAGAAAGTCCTTTCACCTGAGCAAGAAAAGAAGCTTTTGGCATTTCTTGTTCAGTAGATATCATTTTCTCATCTTTAATATGCCTAAGCATGGCACTGAATACTGCAAATTCAGTATCCCAAACTATTTACACCAGAAAAGAAGTACTAGACATAGTTTGTTCTAGAACTAGTATCAGCTTCTGTATAGGTAGTGTTGCAGGCATAATTAATACCATAGCATGATGAGTGTTGCCAGTGTTAATGAATAAAGATTCTAGATAGGACTTGGGTCAGATTGGTGAGATATCTGACAGTGCCGAACAAATAAACACAGACACACACACACACACACACACACACGTGTGTGTGTGTGTGTGTGTGTGTGTGTGTGTGTGTGTGTGTGTATGTGTGCAGAAAATAAATACATTTGTCTTCATGTGTCTGTATTTGGAACTATACAAACAATAGTCACAGTGGAAATATGGATCAGATGTACATGCATGAAATTCATTGACTGGAAATGTCACAGAAAGTGGGAAGCTTTGGATATAGAAAAGAAATGTATTCTTCAGTTCAAGTAGATTAGTTGAAAAGTTTGAAGTGATATGGAGTGCTGAATTTCTAAATAATGTTGATAATGACGCCTTAAAAGTATTTAACTTACTTTTCCTGAAGAAGAATGAGGTAAAATAGTAACACTTTAAAGAGTAATTAATGCCTGTCCAGAAATAATATATAATTTTCATTTTTTTCTTTAAATACATCGGTTGCTACAGTGACTATAGGTGATTATAGCCACAGATTCTGAAATTGGTGAGCTCTGTGATTCTCTAATGAAAATAATGCCTGGTATAAGAAATGAAACAAAAAGAAGATTATTAAGAGACATAGACTTGACCTTAAAATATGCTGTTGATATGTATATATGTACAGAACAAGTGAAATGACTAAGACGTGTATAAAAATAAAATTAACTGATACAATCAAGGTATGTAAGATAAAAAATGAGTCACAAATACAGCAAAATGATAAAAAGTAACATGAAAATATGTTGTAAAAATAATAGATATAAAAATGGCCATTTGAGAATATACTGTGGATAGACAGATCATAACAGTGTAATTAAGGCCTAATACAGGCATGGGTAAATACATAGTAGAGAGAGCTGGTGCATGCTTTTAATCACTCCTGCAGAATCTTTGGTAGAATAGCACCATCAAAAACAAATGTTTTTAAAAGATTTTAAAAGAAATTCAACAGATCTATGGACATTAACTGTTGATGCAATTAAGTCTAGAAATTCATCAAAGACAATAAGACAATAATTTATGTGAGTATCAGTAGAAAACACAGATAATAAATAGCAAAATGTGATGTTAAAAGTACGTACAACTTTAGAGTACAGTATCTTGTCAGAAAATAAGGTTTACCTCTTTTGCGGCTATAGCACTATATCTGCAAAGTCAGACCTGCACTTATTGCATAAACTTCAAAATCAAAGCTTCCCATCCATTCCTACAGTCCCCCCTGTGTGCTCACCAATATGTCTAAAAAAGGTTCCCCTAACCTGAGCAGCTAAAGACGCACAGTCATTATCCCTGACTTTCATGATTGTACGTCATTAACTGCACAAAAATCAGCTGATGCTATTGCTTAACCTGTATCAATACTAATCAATCGAACCATAGTAGAAGCTAAAATTCCCACCATCTGGAAAATATCCTATGTACTCCCACTTCACAAAGGAGGCAGCTCTACTGAATTCTCCAATTATAGGCCAATAACTATACTCTCTCCACTTGCAAAGATTATGGAAAAATGTATTTATAGACAACTCATGCACCACCTAATCCGGAATCACGTCATGGCAGACAGCCAGCATGGCTTCCAACCTCACCACAGCACTACTTCAGCCCTACTAGCCTTTATCAACACCATAAACCATAATCGTAACAATAATTATATATCCTCAGCCCTCTTCTTGGATCTTTCCAAGCATTCAATATGGTTGATCACCAACTTTTAATCGACACCCTGGAAACATTCTATCTAGATACTAAAGCCCTTCAATGGTTTAAATTCTACATGAATGGTAGACATCAGGCTGTTCTTTGGCAGAACAAACTCTCTAAACAACTACCTAACACCCTTGGAGTACCACAAGGCTCTATACTAGGGCCTCTGCTGTTCTCTATCTTCATTAATGACCTGTATGCTGTCATCCCAAAAGTCAGCTGTATCCAATAAACTGTTGACTCTACCCTGATTTGCTCGGCCACATCTCCAACAGAGTTATGGTCAGCTACCCAGACCACCTTTAATACAATAGAAAACTGGGTTTCCGAACATTGTCTGATACTAAATCCCAAAAAAACTAAAATGCTGTTATTTTCACCAACACATAGGTCTACTGCTTTTACCTTTACCATAAATGCAGATGATGGCACAATAATCTCCCCTTACCCCTCTACAAAACTATTAGGTGTCATTATAGATAATAATCTAAAATTTGACCTACATGTCAACCAATCAATCAAAACCATCAATAAAAAACTAGGCTCACTTTACAGAATAAAAGCCTTCCTAACCCCTCCAGCTGAAATTGCCATAGCTCGCTCTCACCTTCTTTCAACTCTTCTGTATGCATCCCCTCTACTCTCGAACTTAAACAAGACTGTCCTTAACAAACTCTCAATCTGCTGCAACAACATTGCCAGGTTTGCCACTAGGCTGCCCTTTAGAGCACATCATTGCATCAATCTAAACCAGCTTGGGTGGCTTGAACTACCCAGTCTAATCCAGTATAGCCAACTGATTATGGCCTATAAAATCCTTTATAACCCGGACAATACTCCTGCACTTAAAAATCTTATCACCCCCTATAACAATCCTAGACTGCTTTGATTCTCTAACAGACTACTAATTCAGACAAGCAAAATTAACAGCACAGCTGGTGACTCTCTCTTTGCAAACTCTGTAGGTAGATCCAGGAACTCTCTTCCAGCTGATATTACATTACTTTCTTCCCTAAGTCAATTTAAAACTGGACTCAAACAACATCTGGCACTAAACTGGCTATGTCATTGTGTCAAGCCTGGCTAACTCTCCTCTAGAATGTGTAAAATCTGTAAATCAGCGTACTGTGTAATTTAATCCTAACTTTCACCCGGGATTAACTCTAACCTGTGGAACCTGTTTATCTTGTTTGCTTATGTAATCATTGTAAATATTCTGTTTGTAATATCTTATGTTGTATCTGTTTACCTTGGAGCTTTTCTCCCTGGGCCTCCCCTGAAAATGGACATGCATCCAGTTGGACTATCCTGGTCAACAATGTAAAATAAAAATAAATAAAATAAAATTTATTTGCCATTAAAAATAATACAGAAAATGCTATGTTTTATTGCCTTTTTGCTCTGTTAAATGGTTGATCCTTTAGTGACCATAATAAACACATTTCTAACAGCTGCACCTCATATGCTTGAGCAGTTCTTCTTAAAAATCCCTGGTGATATAGTGGTGTTAAAAAGCAATGATTTTTAAATAATTTTTAAATGAAAAATTTCTTGCTCTGAATCTGTGGTTATGTCTAATGACTGCTTCCTGCGAGTCTTCCCAGAGCCACTTACCACATGGCATCAGTACAACAGCAAACTAGATTATAATGCATCTGTGCAGCTCTGGGTAAAAGTGGAAAGGCTGTTTTTTATGCAAGGGGCTGATCTGATTTTGTGTTATAGGTTGATAGGTTCATAGGTAGGTACTAGACTATCTGCCCGAGAACATTTATAAGCCTAGCCAGAGTGTGTCAGCTTTTGCCGCCCCATTGATTAATTAACTGATCCTCTGTCAAGCAGAGCCAATGAAGTGATCCCAGGGGTATATTTTCTGTTACCCATCCACTCATTAAGGTTTCTCTTGAAGAGTGTTAGTGAGGGGCTCTGCCTAATGTAGTTTGGAATTGTGTACCAAAGCATGGGGAGTCTCTGTGACAGGAATCTATCCCTCCAGCATGTTCTATTTATTGTTGTGGTGGGGTTTAGCTCACTAGAGCACGTGGATCACAGTGACTTGGATTTCTTTAGGTGGAGCATGTCCATCAATTCTGAGTTGGACATGGCTTTGTAAGTCAGGCAGAGATCACCTCTGAGTAAGCGATATGCCACTGAGTACAGCCGGAGTTTTTTCAGTCGGGCTGCATAGGACATATATTTGAGGCCAGTAATCCTCTTGGTGAGGTACTTTTGTGGTCACTCCAGCTGTTGGAAGTGTCTTGTGAGGTATATCCCAAATGGGGCATTGTACTCTATGATGGGTCTGATGAGTGATGAATAGAGGGGCACAATAACCTCTTTATTTCTAGATGCGAACCCTTTAATAATTAGATGGGTCACATAGAAGGATTTCCTAACTACTTTGGCAATATGATCGTCAAAGGAGAGATCTACCTGAGTCCCCAGATCTCTTATTACCTCTTCTGTATTAAGGGGGCTGCCGCCTATGTATAATTCATGGGTGGTTTTTTTTTCCCAAATGGGATGACTATGCATTTTTTGGCATTTAGCTTGAGGCCATGACTTTAACACCAGGTGTCTGTCTCAGTAAGACCCTTTTGGAGGATGTCTGTGTCAGCCAGAGAGTCAATTATGGCTCCCAGTTTGCAGTCATCGGCGAACTTGGTTAGCCATAGTCCTCCTGTGTTTGCCTGTACTTCAGAGAAGTATATGCCGAACAGTAGAGATCCCAGGACCAAGCCTTGCGGGACACCACTTGTAACTGGTTTAGAGTTGGACCTGGAGCCCGCTATTCTTACCGTGTGAGTTCTGTCTGTAAGCCAGTTGGCAACCCATCTCATGACATAGGGGTTTATGTTCAGGCTAGTGAGTTTATCTGTAATACTCGAGTGGGGAATGGTGGTGAAAGCCTTGGCGAGGTCAAGGTGGGCTGTATGAACAACCTTTCCCTCATCTATGGCCCTGGTGACTGTCTATAAGAAGTCAACCAGGCTTTGTAGGCATGATCTGCCCTTAACAAAGCTGAACTGGGTCGGGTCAAGTGTTTGGAGGTTCCCAATGTCTCTGTTAATGAGTTCCATGATGATGCGCTCCATAGCCTTGCAGACCAGACTAGTCAGGCATAGTTACCAGGGTCATCTGTGTCCCCTCCTTTGTGGAGTGGAATAACCATTGCTGTGTGCCATTATATGGGCACATAGCCTGCGGAGAGGCTGAGGTTGAACAGCATGTTTACGTGGGGGTGATAGTTCATTCTGTAGTTCATGCAAGATGCAGCCTGGGACACCATCTGGCCCCACTGACGCTGTGTTTTTGGATTTTGAAAGGGCTATTTCACCTGTATGTCTGTGATTTCTGGGCACTACACTTTTCCGGTATTGTTGTGGGCCCTTTTGGGGGTGAGAGGGAGGTGAAGTTTGCACTGAATCTATCTGCCAGGATGTTGGCAGTATCAGTAGGTTCAGTATATTTTGTGTTATTTTGCACTAGTTCAGTGCATATCTGCGGGTTGCCATTTAGATTCTTAACATAGCTAAAGAAGGCATTGTAGTTATCTTTTGAATCCTCCGCTATTTTTCTTTTGAAGTTAGCCTTGGATGATTTTATGAGGGACCTTAGTTTCTTACTGATACAGATCACAGATGTCTTTCCTTCTTGGGATTTGCTTTTTTTCTGAACTAGTTTCCTTCTTCTATTGTATAGCCTGTTTATGGCAGGGGTCCACCAGACTGGTTTCCTTCTCTTAGAAGAGTGATTCTTGGTTTCGTTAAGAATGGCACGATCCTTGCATCCTTGTAGGTGCTCATAGAGTGCATTTGTAAAGGTTTCTGCATCTTGGGCAGCATTATCCTTTAGCGTGGGGGCTGTGAAACTTACCGCCTCTGTCTTAAGCAAGGTGAAGTTTGCTTTAGAAAAGATTTTTACTATGGTTTCCTTAATTGTGGGTGGTGGTGGGGTGTGGACATCCAGAGTGATTAGTTTATGGTCTGATCTAACTAGTGACAGGTTGACTTCCAGTGTGGAACACCTGTCTCCCATGTTTGTGATGACCAGGTTCAATATGTTTTCACCTCTGGTAGGGGAGCTTACTAGCTGATCCAGGGCATTTGAGTTGATGAATTCCAGGAAGCACTGGGCCTGGGAATTTGTACTCGAGTAGTTTTCCCAGTTAATGGTAGGGTAATTGAAATCACCCAATATCAGGGTGTTTGGCAGGACCCTCATGTTTTCCAGTGTCTCCAGAAAGGTGGAGTGGTGGTCCTGGATCATGGAGGGTGATCTGTAGCAGGTCACAATTTGCATTGCAGATCTGCCCGATGTTAGTTGCACATGGATCGTCTCAGAGGTATCATGCTGCGCCACTAACCTGGACATGTAGGTATCCTTGATGAATATGGATACGCCCCCTCCTTTTATGTTTTGGTCCATGTTCTGTGGCCAAAACGTGTGGTACGAGTTGTAGCCCAGTAGTGCTGAGGAGCTTTCTGGAGCCTTGAACCAGGTTTCAGTTACTGCACAGATGTTGATGTTCTCCATACTGAGGAGTGCTTCGAGTGTGTGCATTTTGAGATTTAAACTCCTGGTGTTGAGTAGCATAACCATCAGTTTTTTGTTAATTGTGCTGTTTACGGAGGTGGGTTTGACTTTTGAGCCTTGCCTAAAAAAGGCACTATGGGGGCAGCAAGAGCCTTGGCCAGTATTTGAAAGCCTAGGGTGGCAGGTGCAAGCTGTCTCTTGTGAAGCAATCACGGCTTGTCGAGCATGTCGTCCCAGACTGACAGACATTGGATCCCCTTTGAATGACACCAGAAGCTTAGCCAATTGTTGAAATTGATATTTTTTTCTTTATACTGAGGTATCATTCTTGGTGAGGGCAGGATGCTACTCAGGGTCAAGGTTATACCAGCCTGGGCTACATGATCAGAGAGCTTTTCCATGTCTCTTTTCATGTAGTCCAGGGAGGTATGTCTCAGGTCATTCACACCAACATGAACAATGACAGAGTCATATTTGTACTTGTTCTGGAGTGACCTGAGTGCTTGTGTTATGTGCGGATTCTGGCTCCCGACAGGCAGCTAACAGTAACCTTCTGCTTGTCCAGCTTAGTGAGTGGGACGTCAGTGTGCCTGACTATAGAGTCACCTATTACTAGTGTGTTAGGTATGTTATTTTGCCTTAAGGGCTGTAATTGTGCGGCACACTGATTTTGTGTTTTATGTGTTGTCTGGTTTGTGACAAGAGGTGCAGGTTGTTTAGGTGTCTGTTTTGGAGGTCTCTGATGCTTTTGCAGGTTTTTATTTAGAGCCTCTGAGCATGAGTTTGTGTATTTATGTGTATTTTTTGCCAGTGCTGTTTAGTAGGCTTATGTGTGGCTGGAGGTGTGGTGCAAGTGTTAACCTTCTCCTCTTGACTGTCTGTTCCAGTCTTGGGTAGAGACAGCTTAGCCTCCAGTTTGGCTGTATAATTGCATCTCTCGAATATGTTAGTGTTTTGAGGTAGGAGGAGAGGGTTGTCTGTGTACATGAGGCAGTTGTAACATTGCCTCAGGATACCCAGATTCACCAGCTGGACTTGAGAGTACACCTGAAATTGCCCTTTGGTCATGCCTGAATAGTAGGGTGAGCTGTTTAGTCACTTGGTTGGTGAGGGGTGAATAAAGAGCCTTGCCCTGCTGGGCAATCAAGTGTCAGGGTATATTAGTGCTTGCTATTAGGTCTGAGGAAGTGCTGGGCTGTAGGATGCTTTTTGAGTGCTTAGGTTGAGAGTTAGACTAGTTTCAAGGGAAAAACTGAAGAAAAGACTTAATGGAGCTGGGAATAATTTAACCCTAGCTAACCAGCACTGCCCAGTGCACAAAACCGTGCAAACATGGTTTTTATAGCAGGGAAATGAAAGAGATAGAAATGAACCCAAAATGACCAATAAACTATTAATTTCTGGGCTGGAACCACTCCTCCAGGGACAGACAGCCTGCTCAGAGCTCCCGTCTCTCACAGGTGAACAGAGAAACTTCCTTCTATCCAAGTAAGGTATGGGCAACTCAGAAACTTGTAACACAGCCCTGAATTTAGCACTAACCTGAAAACTGGACTATACTAGCTTAGAAAGGCGGGAAACAAGGAATTTTTTTTATTTTTGTTTTTTTTTGAAAAGATAAGGCAAAAACAGTAAAAAATACACTTAAAACAGCTTTAAACGACTACAAACGATCAGAAAAGACTATCGCACTTTAGTGTGTAGCCTACAACAGTTGAACAAATTATTTAAACAAGAAACAACTTTTTAAAAGTGTGGGCAGTCAAATAAGTACAATATGTGAAAAAAAAACAAGCTTTTGAATCACAATAAATGCTGGATAATCAGCGTTTAGGTGGAAAACAGTTAAGTACAGCAAGAAAGTACAGAAAACTGATACTTAATCACTCCAAAGTCTCTCTTCTAAGCTAGAAGGCTTGTATCAGTTTAAGGCTTTCTAGTGCTTCCCAGTAGGTTAGTTACAGGAAAGATGGGAAATAAGCACAGATGTGGCCTTTTAAACCAGAAAGTTGAAAGAGATGGACAAACTGTCCAAATGGTCAATAAACTACAATTTCTGGGCCAAGAACCACTCCTCTTGTGGTAGACAAGCTGCCTAGTTCTTACCACTCCCACTGATAAGCTTGAAGGCTTTCATCTAACACAGAAAGGTTTGGGAGGCTCAGAAGCTTACCAACAGTCCTGGATACAGCAAGTCTGTATCTGGACTAGACTAGATACAGGAAAGGCAGGAAACAAGCTTAGATTTTTTTAATATTTTTTTTAGAAATTTTTATAAAAGAATGACAGCTCTAGATGATAAACATGCCGAACAGACAGGTTAGTATGCATGCATGCATGTAGTATGTGTGTGTGTGTGTGTGTGTGTGTGTGTGTGTGTGTGTGTGTGTGTGTGTGTGTGTGTGTGTGTGTGTCTGTGCATTGGAGAGAAAGAGAGAAATCACAGTTTAGTGCATGTGCATGAGGTTGTCTATGTGTGTACATATATATATATAAATAAATATAAGTATAATATAAGTGTAAATATAGATATAAATAGTTGTATGTTTTGGGGACAGCATGGTAGTTTTGAATGCTGGTGTCCAATAGTCAGGGGAATGTTACATTTTTGAGTTTTTCCCATTGATATTTTGGTGTTTACTAAAGGGTTGATGTGGCCTACAGAGTGGGTACCGGATCCCTTTTTGTCTTTCAAATAAACATATATGTGCATGCATGCATGCTTATTAATATAAAATCTTTGAAAGCCTGACAGTTCCCATTATCTTTTCTGTCGCTGTTAGCAACGCTTCTTTAACGTGCTTGAGTAGGCGGTTTGAACAAAGATGCTTCTGTTAGACAAGGTCAAATATACTTCCTTTTATTTTTCTAATTAATGATATTTTGAGGTGTTTAATAAGACACTTTGTAAGCAATATGGTACTAGAGGATATGGCAGTAGAGGATGATACTAATGTTCCTATTTTCTGAAACAAGTAGAAACTAGTATGCAGAGAAGGCAATTACACAGTGCCATTATAAGCAAACAAACAAACATCTGTACTATGATTCAAAATGTGATTGCCTTTTTATGCACTGGCCATCAGTGACTTCTAGTTACACACACACACACACACACACACACACACACATACATACATATATATATATATATATATATATATATATATATATATATATATACACTTTGAAAATCAAGAGTGCACTTGGCAGTGATATTTCATTGTTTAACTTAAGCAGAATCTGGGAGGGGTAGTTGCAGAGAAGGAAAGTCTGTATGAGGAGGTCAAAGCTAGAATCAGAGGGGCTGCAGCCAAATGGCACAGGATAGCAGGGGTAATGTATTACAGAAAAATGTCAAAAAAGCTGAAAAGTAAGGTGCGCGAAACAGTGATGTGACCTTTACTGCTACATGGTACAGAAACCTGGTCAGTAAAGGCAGAGCAGTTGAAAATGGGAAAAAGCGGATTGATGATGATTAATAATAATTTCATTAGTATTTTAACACTACAAGGAATCTGTGTGGTACTGCTTGGTATCAAAATAAAGTTTACACAAATGCTGGGAAACGTCTCACTGCTGCCCAGTTTCTAACTACTACTACTACTTTGCAGATATTTATATTTGTTTAGCAATAAGTATGATATTTATGCAACATGTCCACATTTTATATAGACATCTCAAGCCTTTTCCATATAGTAGTATAGCCAAACAACATTTCACAGGGACAGCTCAGTACACAAATCTGTAATGAATGATGACCAAAAAACTATGGGAAAGTGTTATTTTTTATGCCAAATTATGAATATGTCAAAGAAGTAAACTCTCTGCAAGTAGGACCCAGGTGCAAGGCAGGAAATAGCATAAGTAGACAAAATTGCCTGGACCAAATGCAGTGCAAATCAACAAAATAAGGCTATTAAGTTAAATACATAGGTATTTATTTAATATAACAAACAACCCAGACTGGTTTCAGCCAACAGGCTTTCCTCAGTGGGAAGTGAAAGTAATAGCAAATAAGCAGTGACACACACATATATATACAGCATGAGTCATCCAATAGGATTCTTCCCAAAGTGATCTTCCCAACATTCAATTTGTTTCCTGTATGGAAAATAAAAAGAGAAAATAAAAGTTATACAATAGATCAACCACACAGTTACTGTCCATTTTAATTAGTAAAAATTAAAATAAACATATAATATTGTTATAAATGATCATTTAAACCAGGTGAAAACAAACCAACCAGTTTAATGATCCAATACTTCTCTTTTTAAGTGAGAATAGAATGCCATCCTTGCTTATTGGATCTATCACCAAGAAGTCTGTCTATGATGCTGAACTGGAATATGGCTGAGTTATGTTGTATACAATGTCTAAATAGGATGTTGGTCTCCCACTGGTTCGTATGTCACTACGGTGCTCCGACATGTGTAATCAGAGTGGCCGTGATGTCTATCCAACATGAAATGAACCACATATACATGTTGCAAGGCATACCACCCAATCACTGTTACAATTACCAAAGAATTTCATGTCAAAAATCCTGTCAGTGTTTTTACTGGTAAAATGTTTTGATATAAAAATATATGGACATGATGAACAGTGACCACATTGGTAGGTACCCCATAATTTGTCACCTGTCATGGTTAATTGATGGTGTAATGCTCCAGCTGAGCTGACCCTTTTAAAATGTGAAAAAAATGACCCAAGTTTCCTCCCTCTCCTGTATCCATACTTACATGCATCACCAATCCAGGGTATAAGCTCCTCATTGGCAGTAAGAATGTTCCAGTGTTTGGACATAACATTCCTAATTAGGTTGATGTTACGTCCAAATGTTGTGATAAACCGGATAGATTCATCCTGTTCAGTCTGAGTCTTATCACGGTATCTAAGAAGGGAAATTCTGGTGGAACTGATAGCAGTTTGTTGGGCACCCCGGATGTCAGGCTCCTTGTAACCCCTAGCTCTGAACCTGTTGGCCAGATCATGTTGGGATTCTTCATAATATTTTTCTGAGGAACAAATTCTGAGAATCCGGAGGAACTGAGATTTGGGTATATTTCGGATGATGTGGTTTGGATGCATGCTCATTGCATGTAGTAAGTTGTTGTACTGGGGGTATTTGTGAAAAGTTTTACTTTGTAGCGTATCATCTGGACTTCTGGTTATGGTCACATCCAGAAAATTTATTTAATTTTTGTCATGAGTAGAAGTAAATTCAATACCCCATTTGTTCTGATTTAAGTATAATACAAATTCTGTCAAATATTCCTCATCAGAACGCCAAACCAACCAACAATCATCCAAATATCGATGCCAAATATCAAGTTCTTCAAGATTTATTTTGTTTTTTATTTTATTTTATTTTACATTTGTTGACCGGGCTAGTCTGGCTGGATACATGTCCATTTTCAGCAGAGGCCCGAGGAGAAAAGCTCCACTATATACTAGTAAATAATAATGATAAAAATAAACAAAAATAGCACAATAAGATAGAAATTATAAGTATGTAAAGAACTATTCCCAAGTAGCATAGTAACAGTGCAAAAGTAATATATCAAAACTAAACATAGAGTGAGGATTTCTATTTCAAGATCTTTGCAAGAGTAATTAAAGAAGAAATAAAGCAGTAACTCACACAAGACTCTATTCAACTATTTACAGTATTAATAATTTTGATAAACATTTTGTGTCAGGGCACTAGTTTTAAGAAGCAGATTTCATCAGCTGGGTGATTTAGATACAAGGTGAGATGATAGGTTGCAGTAATAGAAAGAGAAGTAAATTTATGGGAAAAGTAATATCCAAGCGGATTTTAGGTGAACTACAGAGGAGGGGTAATGGTAGTGATAGGGACATGAGGAAGAGTAGTGGGAAGAGCTGAAAAGAGAGATGGAAGCTGAGGTCAGTCAGGATTCGAGCAAGGGCATAGCCAGTGAGTTTTAAAATAGTTAATTAGTTGTTTTTTGAAAAGTTGTGATGAGCCTAGAGTGGTCAGTTCTATGGGAAGTTTATTCCAGTATGAGCCAATGGTATTTGTAAACAAGGAGACCCCAGCTTTATTGTGTGTTTTGAGGGTGGCCACTAGTAATTTGTTAGCTGAGCAAAGGGAAGCAAGATTCCTGTAAGGGACAACAAGGTTATTTAGTATGGGTGTATTAGAAGGGTAATGGAGAATTTTATAGGTAATAACTAATTGATGTAGGAGAATGAGATTTTGAAGTTCAAGCCAGTCAAGCTTTTTGAGATTAACACAATGATGTGTGAGAAATGGGTAAGCTGTGGCAAACCTGGCAATGCTGTGGTAGGCTGTGGCAAGTTTCTGAAGGTTAGATTTTGAAAGGTTTATAAAAGATGGGGAGGCATATAATAATGTAGAGATAAGATGAGTTTGGGCTAAAGACACCCTGGTGGTTGCTGTTAGAAAGGGCTTAAGTCTATAGAGGGCACCTATCTTTTTATTAACAGTTTTGATAGTTAGGTCAATGTGATAATCAACGTTTAGTTGATTGTCTATTGTAACACCTAGTAGTTTAGTGGAACTATCAGGTGTAATGATAGTGCCATTGTCAGACACAATAGAAAAGGAAAGAGGGGCAGATTTAAGGGTTGGAGAGAAAAGTAATAATTTAGTGTTTTTGGGATTATATAATATGTAAAAATTGTGTGGTATCCTGTATTCTGGCACGAATCAGGCTTAGTAGTGGTTTAAGATACAATGTGAGGAACTCAGATAGTGGTTCCATCAATGAACCCATCCCAGATACAATAGGTCTTCCAGGAGGTTTGTTAAGGCATTTCTGTATCTTAGGTAGCAGGTATAATGTTTGTTTTTGTGGATCCTGGACCATCAGATGTGTCTTCACTGTATCGGATATGATACCCTCCGAAACTGCCAAGTCCAAAAAATTGTCTATTTCCTGCTTAAAATTAGGAGTGGGGTCAATAGGCATTTTCATGTAATAGGAAGGGTTGAAAAGTTGTCCATTTCCCTCCCCCAGATAAAAATTTGTGTCCATCATGACTACTGCCCCACCCTTATCAGCCTGAGTAATGACAATGTTTTTATTATCCCTAAGCTGTTGCAATGCCTGTTGTTCTGTATTCATTAGGTTATGTTTCAAGGATGAAAACTGATCCAACTTAAAATGTATATCCCTAAGTACAGCTTGTTGAAAAACAGCTACATTCCGGTTCATCGGTGGTACAAAGTTGGATTTATGAAATTTGAATTTGTTAGATCTTTGATAATCAGACCTGGATCCAAAGAAAAGTTTGAGGTTAATCCTGCGGCAAAAGTCATTAATATCATTAACTATGTCAGATTCATCGACAAAAAACCCAGGAACAAAATTCAGACCTTTATTTAAAACTTTCTTTTGATCCTCTGTTAAAGTTTGAGAAATATTCAAAATATTACCATCTATTGTCTCATAAGTGTTTGTATGAGACCCTCGATTGTATCTGTCTTTGTACCTTCTATGCTTTCTCCCACCCCTCCTCCTAATGTGTTTAAAGGGTGGTTCTGACTCTTTGATTTTTTTGGGGACCTGGGATTCCCCAGTATTAGTCCCTTCAGTGTCTGTCGTGGAGGAATTATATTACTGCTGTACATATGAGACCCCTTTAATATGGATCTGGGTCTCTTTTTGTAATTCCTACCAGGTTTCTGTCTGATGTCCATAAAGCTAACATTTTTGATGGTGTCAAAAGGTCGTCCCCTTTGATAATTGGTTAGGTCTCTGTTCATTTTTTTAATTTTTTTATCCTTAATCTGTTCTTCAAACAACAAAAGTTCTTTTGACAGCTTATTGAGGCATATAGAGAATTGTGAATGACCCTCATAAACTTTGACTTCCCCACACAGGTCACCTACTTCTTTAATGTTAGTTTCAATAGTTCGTTCATAGTATGAACTTAATATTTGAACAAAGTTCATGGATGCCTGCTGTTGGCTAGATACCATTCATTGGTCAAAGTTTCATCTATTTTGCTTACTAGAGGTTGAGTTTTAATTCTCAAACCCCTGGGGGTTATTTCCTTGTTCATATAGGCTTTAAAAAGCCTCAAATGCCAGATATTTGATCTCAAACTTTTCATACTTTTACTGAGTTTATGAAAATCATTGTTGCAGTACCATCCTCATTTGGTATACCAAAGACACCAATGTCATTTTTGTCGGCACAAAGCCCTTGAAGTATTGTTTCTCGATCCATGACAATAAGCCGTGGAATAATTGGTCTATTCAGACCACAGATAAAGTTTTTGGTATTTATAGAAGCAAATCAGAAAAAATGGTATATGCTATAAGCTGTCAAAGGTACTGAGACAACACCCCCTATATCTCTTATCCAATAAACTAAACCGACTTATCAAAGGGGTAGTCCTAGTAACAACCAAAAATAATGCCAGTAGATCTGGTTATATCTAGTGTTGACCAGTAAATATTGGCCATAAACTGTTATGAAAGGAGATTACAGTAAAATAGTTGGCTTCAGCTAGAGTCCTGATGGGAATTGATAAATGGTTGGAGTTCTCTAGATAATTTAGTAGTTAAACATCATGTATAAGGATCTTGTAATAAAAATAAGATATTCAGATTATTATCAAAAAGATGTTCAAAAAGGCTTATTGTTGTTATTGTATTCAAAAAGCAGTTTCATGTATTCTACATCAGAAACTGCTAGGTGTAATGTCTCATCACAGTAGAAATAAAGCCTTATATTTATTAGGAAGCACTTGGAATGTTCAAATCAGTGTTACAATCCAGTTTCAAAGACCTGGTATTGTTCAATCCTGATATAAGTGTGGTCAATGTAGCCTTTAAAGTTTAAGAACTGAATGAATGTCAAAGTTTGGCAAAAGTCATCAACCTAGTGCAGGGTAATTAGTGTTATTCTAAAAGTGCAACCATTCATAGATCAACAACCAACAGTTATCATAGAAATCAGATTCAGGTAATGTCCCAACTTTGTTCCAAACACGATGTTGCCTATCTGATTCCATGAAACAGTGGCCCTTTAGCATCTGAAATCTGACATAAACCACATATAAGTGTGGTCAATGTAGTCTATAAAGTTTGAGAACTAAAATTATGGTAATAATCATCAACCTAGTACAGGGTAATCAGTGTTATTTTTAAAGGTGGAACCATTCATAGATCATCATCAGACATAAAAAAAATATATGTCATTCGGTGACTAGTTTGACCATTCTCGTGTACACACCATAGCAATGTATATATGTATGGGTCCATTAAAATAATATAAACATGTTACTAAAAAATGCATAAACATTATAGTTCTTGTATGTTAAGTATCTGTAGAAGTTATTAAATACATTTATAACATTCTGCCCAACAACAGAAATAATGGTTCTTATATATTAATTAGCTATAGAGGTTTTGTTAAATGCACTTGTAACATTCTACATTTGTATGGAGATCAACTGTTATCATACAAATCAGATTCAATTAGTGTCCAAACTTTGTTCCAAACACGATGTTGCCCATCTGATTCCATGCAACAATGGCCCTTTAGTATCTGAAGTCTGACATAAATCCAAACATATATATCTGGTTGATCAAAACCATATAGATAATAACCACAGTATCCAGAGTCAGTCAGTTACCAATGAATATGTCCAAGTAGGCTGATTCAAATGCTTCAATAAGGAGATTTATAATTTCTGGACCCTTTTGTAGCCAAGATAGATTCCTTGTTGTAGCCAAAATAGATTTAATGTTATTCTCAAACAGACCACACCGATAGTTGCCATGAAAAAGTTACACATCCATCAGAAAAGCACCCGTTGACCTGTGTGAACATGTATAATTGTTCCTGCCATAAGCTATGCTCCCTCAGCAAGAGAAGCCAAGATGGCTGTCATAAAACGCTGTAAGGCTTTTAAAAATGCAGGTGTTTGTAAAGCATACTGACAAAAAAACTTTTAAATGGGGTATTTATAACCCAAATATTGAAAAACCAGTGTTATATGTTAACGTAGCAACATGGCGTCCGCTTACATTCTTAGGGTAGTGAAAATGCGGTCGGAGCATCAAAATGAAATGGTTGCATAAAAAATAATAAAATAAAGTTGCACAACAGTATGTTATCGCCAGATGCAGTTCCGTTTCTCAATCTGCCCAAAAGACACTGATCATTATCAAAAAACAGCTACACATCCAAAACAAGAAATCCCCATTCATGTATAAGTAGTCACACCATGTGGTATCCGCCCCAAATGAAAAAACAAAACGGAGCCGTAGAAACAGTACTGTTAAGCTTGTCCAAAGCTTATCCAAATGCAAGCATACATGAGTCCAGAGACCAAGCAAAAAATGGCCTTAGCATAGTGATTCCAGCCCAAACATTTATAGAAACAGTACCTTGTGTTTGTAAATCAACATGTCACCCTTCCTAAACATGACATGAAGAGTTTCATTGTCGTGTTGTTCAAGTATACCTCGCTCAACCAATTTTGTTGAAAGGTACGGTGAATAGATCCAAAAACATCCAAAACTTACATAGAGTACAACCCATCCATGGGAAACCTGGGAAAATCCCAAGTAGCAGAGAAAGTCTCCACTACAGGCATCGATAGTGCTAACACTGGCAAGTCCACAGCAGAGTGAAGGAAATCAAAGACAGAGGATCAAAAGAAAGTTTTGAATAAAGGTCTGAATTTTGTTCCTGTTTTTTTTGTCGATGAATCTGACATAGTTAATGATATTAATGGCTTTTGCCACAGGATTAACCTCAAACTTTTCTTTGGATCCAGGTCTGATTCTCAAAGATCTAACTAATTCAAATTTCATAAATCCAACTTTGTACCACAGATGAACCGGAATGTAGCTGTTTTTCAACAAGCTGTACTTAGGGATATACACTTCAAGTTGGATCAGTTTTCACCCTTGAAACATAACCTAATGAATACAGAACCACGGGCATTGCAACAGCTTAGGGATAATAAAAATATTGTCATTACTCAGGCTGACAAGGGTGGGGCGGAAGTCATGATGGACACAGATTTTTATCTGGGGGAGGGAAATGGACAACTTTCCAACCCTTCCTATTACATGAAAATGCCTATTGACCCCACTTCTAATTTTAAGAGGGAAATTGACAATTTTTTAGACCTGGCAGTTTCGGAGGGTATCATATCCGATACAGTGAAGACACATCTGATGGCCCAGGATCCACAAAAACAAACATTATACCTGCTACCTAGGATACACAAATGCCTTAACAAACCTCCTAGAAGACCTATTGTATCTGGGATGGATTCATTGACGGAACCACTATCTGAGTTCCTCATATTGTATTTTAAACCATTACTAAGTCTGATTCGTGCCAGAATACAGGATACCACACAATTTTTACATATTATTGCTGACAATCAACTAGAACCTGATTGGCTACTCTGCACCCTGGATGTTAAGGCTCTATATACCAACATACCACATTGGGCTGGATTGGAAGCCCTTAAGTTTTGGTTAGACAGAGCCCAACTCTATCCCATAGGCTTTAACACACCTTTGGTCTGCATGGCTGAACATGCTCTCAACAAAAATGTTTTTTTATTTTCAGGGAGAATGCTATTGGCAGCTCAAAGGCACCGCTATGGGAGTGTCATTTGCTCCCATATATGCAGACCTATTTATGGGATACATTGAGGAACATCTCATTTATGACTCCGCACACAATTAATATCTTGAGGAACTTGATATTTGGCGTTAATATCTGGATGATTGTTGGTTGGTTTGGCATTCTGATGAGGAATATTTAGCAGAATTTGTATTATATTTAAATCAGAACAAATGGGTTATTGAATTTATTTCTACTCATGACAAAAATTAAATTAACTTTCTGGATGTGACCATAACTAGAAATCCAGATGATACTCTACAAAGTAAAACTTTTCGCAAATACCCCCAGTACAACAACTTACTACATGCAACGAGCATGCATCCAAACCACATCATCCGAAATATAACCAAATCTCAGTTCCTCCGGATTCACAGAATTTGTTCCTTTGAAAAAGATTATGAAGAATCCCAACAGGATCCAGCCAACAGGTTCAGAGCTAGGGGATACAAGGAGCCTGACATCTGGGGTGCCCAACAAACTGCTATCAGTTCCACCAGAATTTCCCTTCTTAGATACTGTGATAAGACTCAGACTGAACAGGATGAATCTGTCCGGTTTATCATACAATTTGGATGTAACATCAACCTAATTAGGAATGTTATGTCCAAACACTGGAACATTCTTACTGCCAATGAGGAGCTTATACCCTGGATTGGTGATACATGTAAGTATGGATACAGGAGAGGGAGGACATTTGGGTCATTTTTTTCACATTTTAAAAGGGTCAGCTCGACTGGAGCAATACACCATCAATTAATCATGACAGGTGACAAATTATGGGGTACCTACCAATGTGGTCACTGTTCATCATGTCCATATATTTTTACATCAAAACATTTTACCAGTAAAAACTTTGACAGGATTTTTGACATGAAATTCATTTATAATTGTAACAGTGATTGGGTGGTATACCTTGCAACATGTATATGTGGTTCATTTTATGTTGGACAGACATCACAACCACTTTGATTATGCATGTTGGAGCACCGTAGTGACATACGAAATAAGAGGGAGACCAACGCCCTATTTAGACATTGTATACAACACAACTCAGCCAGATTCCAGTTCAGCTTCATAGACAGACTTCTTGGTGATAGATCCAATAAACAAGGATGGCATTCTATTCTCAGTAAAAAAGAGAAGTATTGGATCATTTAACTGGGTGGTTTGTTTTCACCTGGTTTAAATGATCATTTATAACAATATTATATGTTTATTTTAATTTTTACTAATTACAATGGACAGTAACTGTGTGGTTGATCTATTGTATAACTTTTATTTTCTCTTTTTTATTTTCCATAAAGGAAACAAATTGAATGTTGGGAAGATCACTTTGGGAAGAATCCTATTGGATGACTCATGCTGTATATATATATATATATATATATATGTATGTGTGTGTGTGTGTGTCACTGCTTATTTGCTATTACTTTCACTTCCCGCTGAGGAAAGCCTGTTGGCTGAAACCAGTCTGGGTTGTTTGTTATATTAAATAAATACCTATGTATTTAACTTAATAGCGTTATTTTGTTGATTTACACTGCATTTGGTGCTGGCAATTTTGTCTGCTTAAATCATGAATATGTGCCACATTAATAACTATGCTAATAAACTAACCCAGAATATAGGGTACTTTGCGATACCAAAAGAAAGCTTACATAAAAGTACAAAAGTTGTCACTGATATTTGCTGCCTGTCTACTACCGATTGGAAGCTAATTACATCTGTTTAGTAATAAGTATACATGTATGCATCAATATCATATTTCTCTAAATAACCCAGGAATTGTCCACCCTCGTGCATTTGAGAACACTATTCCATATGTCCAGTTACAGTAAAAGACAGGAATTAATTTCACGTTTCCATTTATTTTAGTATAAAATTACTGTAAGTTCTGGCTGATACATTTACATCACAATTGTAAAGAGGATTGTCTGCTGAATAACTTTAATATTTTAACTTTTTTGTAACTTTTATACTTCTTGAGATCTATACATTTCTTTACAGGTAGGCTGAACAACCTGTATTCTTAGAATTTTATCTCAGGCAAAAGCTATAGAGGAAGGAACTCTGCATAGGATCATAGGAGGTTACCAGGCTAATAGTCCTGGCACCCTTACAAGCCTAGCCAAGAGTTTAACTCCAAAAAAGAACCCTTAGTCAGCACCGGTCACCCCTGTCAATGAGGGACAAAGGTGGAACACCTGGGGCAAATTTGTGGTTTTCCATCCACTCATCAAGGTTGCGCTTGAAGAGGGTCAGCAAAGTATTCTGTTTGACACGTATGGGAAGTCTATTCCAGAGATGGAGCAGCCACTGGGAGACAAACCTGTCTCTCCAGCAGATTTTGTTGATGTTGCATATTAGATTTAGTCCTATCGAGCAGGTAATGTGTACTGAGTTAAATTTTAATGATATGGAGCATCTCCAATAGGGCAGGGTCCGATATTGCCTTGTAGGCGAGACACAGATCACCTCTGAGCAATCTGTATGATACCGAGTAGAGGGATAGTGATTTGAGCATGTCCATATAGGACAGGTGCTGGAGGCCATGGATTCTCTTTGCAAGGTATTTCTGTGCCCGTTCCAGTTGGTGCAGGTGTTTGTACAGGCAAATACCAAATGGGGAAATATACTCAATTATAGGCCTAATGAGGGAGGAGTACAGAGGGATAATAAACTTTTTTCTTGATGCAATCCTTTTACTTATGAGATGGACCAAGTAAAAGGCTTTTTTGACCACTGCTACCACATGATGGTCGAATGTGAGACTGTTGTCAACCTGAGTACCCAGGTCTCTCACCGCAGGTTGTGTGCTGAGGGGGTTGCTGTTGATGATGTTGATGTTGATGATTGATCGGTAGGAGCCATGAATGGTATGATGACACATTTTTTTTGCATTTAACTTAAGGCCATCAATTTGGCACCAGTTATTTGTAGCTGTGAGACCCTCTTGCAGTAGGTTAACATCATTTGAGGAGCACCGAACTTACAGTCATCTGCAAACTTGGTCAGCCACAGGCCCTTTGTCTTTGCCTGAAACTCTGAAAAGTAGATGCCAAACAATAGGGGTCCCAGCACAGATCCCTGGATAACACCACTAGTGACAAGTCTGCTGTTGGAAGTGGTAATGCCTATTTTGACCTTGTGGGTCCTATCAGTGAGCCAGTTGACCACCCACCTGATGAGATAGGGCTTTACGCCAAACTTTGTTAGCTTTTTGATGATGCCCCGAGTAAGGGGATTGTGACAAACACTTGGCCAAATCAAGGTAAGCTATATGTACTGAGTTTCCCTCATCCAGGGCCTTGGTGACAGCCTCAAAAAAAGTCAACCAGACTCAATAGGCAAGATCTGCCCCTGGCGAATCCAAATTGGGTGGGGTCAAGTGCTTGGAGATTACCTATGTCCTTGTTTATGAGATCCATAATAATACAATTTAGTGCTTTACAGATTAGACTTACCAAGCTAATGGGGCGATAGTTTCCTGGGTCAGTAGTGGCACCATCTTTGGTCAAAGGGATGACAGCGGTAGTTCTCTACTCTGCTGGAATGGAGCATGCTATTAGGCTGTGGTTGAATAGGGTGCTCAATGGTGAAACTAGTTCTTGCTGGAGATGGTGCAGAATACAGCCTGGGATGCTATCAGGTCCCATGGAAGCTGTGTGAAGGTGTGAAATTCTGGTCAGACTAAGTGTGAAAGAGTTAAACTTTGGGACTGAAAAACATTCATGTGAGAGCTGTGTGTACATTCTTAATTTATTCTGGCCATTGGGTGACAAAAGTTCAAAAACAGCTAATGTGAGTAGAAAATTAGAAATGAGTTTATATGGAACTCTACGACAAAACTCGGTTGAATGGCTAAGCTTGTAAAGACCCTATTGGTTGTTAACCTAGTATGAACCTATGAAAAAATTAATTCTAATATTTTGGCTTATGTGGCTTCTAAGAAGCCATCATATTGTCACAGAAGCAACCCACATACTTTGCAACACTTCTGGAGTGATGTCCTGTATGAATATGCTGCTTTGCTAACATACTTAAAAACCTTGAAAGAAGACTGCAACATACAATCAACATCATCCTCATCAGCTCCTGTTTTCCCATTTTCTACATGGGGTCAGGACATTGTGTTAACTGTCGCCATTTCTCTTAATTCAGTGCCACTCTCCTGCCTTCTTCAGCACTCATGCCTGACTGTCACAGATCTTCTTTTACACAATCCATCCACCTCTTAGCTGGATGTCCTAATTTCCTTTTACCTTCTTCCTGTCTGTCCCAAATCTTCTTCACCAGATTGTTTTCTGTTTTGCTGCACATGTCCAAACCACCATCATCTGTTCTCTTTGATCTTTTCTGCAATTAGAGCTACTTTGGCTTCTGCTCTTATGTCCTCATTTATTCATCTGCCCCACAGTGTGCATCCTATCACCCTTCTCAGGCACTTCATTTCCATCACCTTTGGCTTCTGCACTGACTGCAACATACTGCAACATACAAGTAAAACCAAATTATAGTGCTCCTGACACATGCTGCCAAGAAATTACCTGCAGCTCTTAAAACTAAAGTTTAACAGGAACTGAAGAGAATTGAGACCCTATGTATCATTAAGAATTAGTGACAATAGAATGGATAAATAGTGTGGTTATTGTTGTAAAGAGAACATATAGATTTGTATTTATTCACAATAGTTTATCAAAGTGATTACAAGAGAGCATTATCCATTTCTTTATGGTGTCCAGAATATCAGATTCTGTTTTTTCTTAACAGAATATGTAAACCAGTTATGATACCACAGTACAAGTAAAATGATTGACTTTAACAATTGGCTAAGCTTCTGGTGTCATTTTAAGGGAATCCAGTATCTGTCTGTCTGGGATGACATGATCGACAGACCACGCTGCTTTGCCAGAGATGGCCTGCACCTGTTGCCCTTGGGATTCCGGATACTGGCAAAAGCTCTTGCCACCTCTATAGTGCCTTTTTTAGGCAAGGTTCAAATGACAAATTCACCCCCATAACAGGTACAAGCAAGCAAAATCTGAGGGTACTGCTACTCAATGCTAGAAGTCTGAACCTCAAAATGCACTCACTCGAGGCACTCCTTAAAATGGAGAACATTTACATCTATGCAGTGACAAAGACCTGGTTCAAAGCTCCAGAGAGCACCCCTGCATTGCCAGCCTATAATTCCTTTTGGCCACCAAACCTGGACCGAAACACTAAAGGTGGAGACATGTCCATATTCATTTAGGATATCCACACCTCCAAGCTAGTTGCTCAGCATAATGCATCCAAGATTATCCAGGTTCAACTAACTCTTGGCAAAACCACAATCCAGATTGTAGCTTGCTACAGACCCCCCACCATGCCCCAGGATTCCCACTCCTCTTTTTTTGATACATTGGAAAATATTAAGGTACAACCTAACACTCTAATAATGGGTGATTTCAATTACCCTTTTATTAACTGGGAAAACTACTCATGTACCAACTCTTTTGCTCAACGTTTTCTGGAAATCATCAATTCCAACACCTTGGATCAACTTATCCACACCCCCACCAGGGGCAGCAATATCCTAGACCTGGTCATCACCAACATGGGTGACTGGTGCTCCACACCAGAGGTCAGCTCCTCGTTGGTCAGATCCAACCACAAGCTAATCACCCTAGGCATCCACATCCTGCTCCCACCCCCCCCCCCCATTAGGAAAACAACCGTAAAAAATTTCTCCAAAGCCAACTTCACGCTTCTTAAGTCAGAAGTGGCAAACTTCACGACACCCATGCAGATGGACAATAGAGGTACGACTGCTGAATCCTACACAAATGCACTTTATAAGCACTTACACGAGTGCATGGATCATGCTATCCCTAACAGAACCAAGATGCTATCCTCCAAAAAAGGAAGCCAATCTGGTGGTCTTCTGCCATAAACAAACTCTACAACAGAAGAAAGAAACTGTTGCAAAAAAAGAGTAAAATCCCATGATTGGAGGAACTCCCTGGGCAGCCTCAGTAAGAAGCTGAGATCTCTCATAAAATCCTCCAAAGCTAGTTATGAAAACAAGATCACCACTGATTCTAAAGACAACCACAAAGCATTGTATAGCTATGTCAAGAATCTCAATGGCAACACTCAGATCTGCTCTGAGTTACAGCACAATGACAATAAATATACAGAACCAACTGATATTGCCAACATCCTGGCAGATAGGTTCAGTGCTACCTTTACCCCCCTCTCACCCCCTAAAGGGCTCATCTTTATACCGGAAGAATGCAAAGTTCCTGTAATCATGGCTGCACAGGTAAAAACCTCACTCTCCAAAGCCAAGAACACAGCATCCATTGGACCTGACAACATCCCAGGCTGCCTTCTATATGAACTACAGAATGAACTGGCACCCCACCTAAGTACCATGTTTAGTCATAGCCTCACCTCAGGCTTTGTGCCCATTGAATGGTGCACCATGACGGTTATTCCACTCCACAAAGGGGGGGGGACACAACAGACCCTGGGAACTACCACCCCATTAGCCTGACGAGCCTGGGCTGCAAGGCCATGGAATGTATCAATATGGAACTCATAAACAAAGACATTGGAGATCTCCAAACTCTGGAACCTACACAGTTTAGGTTTGTAAAAGGCAGATCATGTTCCCTAAATCTGATAGACTTCTTTGAAGTAGTCACCAAAGCCATAGATGAGGGTAAGGTTGTTCACACAGCATATCTAGATCTCGCCAAGGCATTCAACACCATCCCACACTCTAGAATTATAGATAAACTCACTAAACTAGGTATAAATCCCTATGTCACAAGATGGGTTGCCAACTGGCTTACTGACAGAACCCACACTGTGAAAGTAGCAGACTCCAAATTAGACTTCAGACCAGTGACAAGTGGAGTACCACAGGGTTCAGTCCTGAGTCCTCTCCTGTTTGGTATCTACTTCTCTGAAGTACAGGCTAACACAGAAGGTCTTTGGCTAACTAAATTCACAGATGACTGCAAACTAGGAGCCATAATCGAAACTCCTAATGATGTGGACATCCTACAAAAGGGCCTCACTGAGACAGATGCCTGGGTGTCAAAGCCATGGTCTCAAGCTCAATGCCAAAAAGTGCATTGTCATCCCCTTTGGTAAAAATTCTGTACCCATGAACTACCACATAGGTGGTAGTCTACTTACCATCGAAAGTGTGATAAGAGACCTTGGGACACAGGTGGACAGTAGTCGATCCTTTGATAATCACATCGCCACAGTGGTCAGGAAATCCTTCTACGTGGCACACCTCATCACAAAAGGTTTCTCATCCAGAAAAAAAGAGGTCATTGTTCCCCTCTACTCATCACTCATTAGACCCATTATAGAGTACAATGCCCCTTTTGGTATGTACCTCACAAGACATTTGCAACAACTGGAAAGGCCGGAAAAATACCTCACAAAGAGGATTACTGGCCTCAAACAGATGCCTTATGCAGACTGTCTCAAAAAATTCCAGCTTTACTCCATTGCATATCGCCTACTCAGAGGTGATCTCTGCCTAACATACAAAGCTATGTCAAACCCAGATCTGTTGGATATGCTCCATTTAAAGAAAGAAATCCCAATCCCTCCGAGCTACACCCTCTAGGGACCTAAACCTTGTCACCACAATAAACAGAACATGCTGCAGGGATAGATTCCTGTCCCAGAGACTTCCCATACTCTGGAACAGACTACCTATCTATGTCAAACAGAGCTCCTCATTAGCACTCTTCAAGAAAAATCTTGATGATTGGATGGGTAATAGGAAATTCACCCCAGGGATCACTTCTGTGGTTCTGCTTGGCAGAGGCACAGGAAAATAATTTTCTTGTGTGGCGAAAGCCAGGGTACCTTTTTGGCTAGGCTTGTATAGGCCCTAGGGCCAATAGCCTAGTACCTACCTATGAACCTATAAATGTATAAATTAAGTTCTAAATTGTGCAATGTAATATGCTATTAGGGAGGGATAGCTTATTTCAACTTCTGTTTTATATTTTATCAGAACCAGAAGTATTCCAAAGAACAGGTGTCCAAGTAATGGAAAACTTAAAATGTGTTTTGACTATAACTTCATAATCTATTAGTGTGAGGTTAGACCTAAGAAGAGCATTAAAACAGACTTTTAACAGAGTAGAACAGTATAATTTCAAGGTAAATGAAAATAAATGGAAAACAAGAGTTACACATTTGAAATATATAGACCATTTTCTGACATTAGGGTGAAGGGAGATGCTGTCAAACCCCTACAAAATGCAGCCTGAAGAATGAGATCTGACTCAACTCAGTGCATAAATGTTAACAAAGGAGAGGGTTCTGTTTCTGTTAACCCCAGTTTTTAGTTTGACTATATGAATGATCAGATAACTTGAAAGTATAGTTTTTGAAGTAAAAATGTCCATGGTAATTCAAATAATTAGAAGCAATTCTTCAGAAGGTGGATGAGATAAAAGTGGAACTGGGGACTTTGCAATTCAAGATGGGTGTTATAAAACTGACAAGCAGAGCCAGATCATGGTCAAATTGGGCCCTATCCAGGGTAATGGACTAGCCCCTACCACATACACAGTGTCATTCTGGTGTCCCATTACTTGTCTCTCTTCCCCCACTTACCATAAACACTGTTCAACACTGTCAACATGCATACTATTTTTTTCTTTAATTTTGAAATGAAAACAGATGTGGATTTAATTTAAAACTTTTAATTTATTTATCCTTTGTTATCCTGGTTAGTCCCACTAGGGTAGTAGCTTCTTTTCAGGGGAGACTCTTGATGGTATTTATACTAGGGGAAATTTGGTCAGGGCAACAGGAATTTTCTTCTTGCTTTTTTCGATAGTTCAGATGGATGTAAAAGTTCTCATAACACCTATGATCAACACAAGCAGATGGGGATTAATTTAATCCATCACAAGGACAACACACTCAGGAGTGCAACATCCCCCTTAAAGTGCACTGCAGTGTCAGAAATCCATCTACATGGTTTGGAAGCAGAACCCACAGCCTTCTACAAAAAAGATGAGTAGGCTGCCTGTTGTGCTACTAAACTTGCTTTCGAATTTTATAGCATAAACACTGATGTCCCCTTGCTAAACAAAATGAATACATATTGAAAACAGGCATAGCATGAGCATAAGTAAACTGAATTTCTCTTGAAAGTCACATTCATGCCAATGTTAGCATTTTGGGGGCCCCAGAAAGTGTTAAATTGGGAGCTCCTGGGCACTTTTAGTCTAGGTATCACCCTTATACTGCCACTCTTCATAAGCAATATTTTATTTCATGCTACAGAGTTGAAGGTGTTGTAAATACAGACAAACCTGCAGCCAAAATGCTCTTACAAATTGACAGGCCTGTGTACCACAACATGATAGTCCATTTTACAGAGGACGATTCGCAATGACTGGCATTTAGATGCAGCGGTGATACATTAAAAAAACCCTATATACAGGATTTGCCTATACAAAGGGCTGCATAGTGTCGCCCACTGCCTATAGATTGACCATACCCTCACACTTCCTTCAGTGCTTGTTAAAATGTTTCCTTTTCTCACATTTTTCTTACTCCAGCTTTTTTCAACAAGCTATAGCTTTCTATATGCTCTGAAGTTTATATTAATGTTTTTTAGAACCTTTTCATCCAATGATGATGTGATCAAAAATTATGATTAATGAAAGAAATTCAGTGTTACTGTTTGACTTTACTTTTCCTTGCCTTCTATCAACACATCTCATCTGGCCAAAAACAGAGTAGTAATAGTGCAGAAAAGAACTCAATTTAGTTGGGGGATCTGTGGACCGCAAAGCTCCCATAAGCCATAGGGTTAGGAATGCTCTGACATAGATTTGACATAATTTTCCCAACCTTTTGATCCAGTGGTGGCCTGAACAAAAATCATGAGTAAGAAAAGAATTTTAGCTTTATTTTTTTTATTTCCACAAAGGCATAACTTGACCCCAAGGGTTATTGTTCAAAGCTGATAAAATAGTAGCTCACAATAAGCTAACAAGACACATTTTTGAGACAATACACATATCCTATCCAGGACAAATGATTGCATTTCTACCCCACCTCCATGCCCATAGACATTACATTGCCCCTACATGAGCTATAGTAACCTTTTTTGTTCCCCTCTGAAGTTTGTGAGAGAAATTGTTAGTCTTACAGTGCAGCCCCCTCCCCAACACACACTCATACAAGCATAAGCCATAACTGTACCAGTTTTGCAATGATTTCAGCTAATAACAATAAACTATAACACATTAGTAACACTGTACCAGATCAGTGATGGTTGTTTAACAGTCATAAGGAGTATTGTACACTTGTCTCTGGCCCCAGTTTCATACAATGTCCCTGATCTTTCCACATATGTTTGTTCTGTCCCTCATGAAAGTTGTGATCATCTGGTAAATCATTCTGGATTACAGATGGTCAGCGATGTCAGTTTCATACATTCTAGTGTCTAAAAAAATGCATGTTGATGCAAAGCATGTCATTCTATTAACTTTTTAAATTAATTAGATTAATATTTGAAAGCTGCTCCTGACTTTGAGCCTTTATTCTGCCATTATTTTTGGCTTTGCCTAGCATTCTTGATCAAAGAAGTTGAGAGTTATACTACCTGGTGACCTGTCAGTATGTACAAAACTCCCTTAAAGAGAAAACCAACCCTGAAGATCAGTAGCATCTGTTCTTCTTAAATTCCCCGGTAAGCAATAAATCAGTCACTCTGGGCCGCTGATCTCTAGTGATTACCTCACTCACGTTCATTCACTGATTACTGACTTTATCCTAACAAGGTCATGCCACAATTCTGTTTAGAATAAAGCAAGTATACTAAAAATTATCTGCTTTCTTCTCATTTTCCTAAACTAACCGCATCAGCTTTTGTGGGGCCCCCATAAAGTCAAGGATGATTGGAGCATCCCTGTAGCCATGGGTAATGTGGGTGCCTAAATCCAGCTATGATGTTAATTTTAGTGGAGAAAGTTAAATCCTTATGGTGAGCATTCTAAGTCAGGGCCAAAATGCCAGTGGCAAAACATTTAGTGAATTTATGAAGCCCACTACTTGGCAAAACACTGTAACTGCAACCTGAGAGATCTTTACATTTTTAAATAGAAGACGTGGTGCCTGATCCTTAGGATTCATCATCCTAAGAGTTATTATTACCCACCTGCTTTACTAAGGACACTATTACTGTACTAACATTTGTTAGTTTGATAAACATGTAAAACAATATCAAAATAGGACAACTTGTTGTGGTTAGAGGTCCTCCAGAAATATGGGGCACCAGAAACCTCAGAATTTGCTAGTGCCTAAAAGCAGCTATGGTCATATTGATTGAAATGAGATGGGGCAACAGAAATCTCAGAATTTGCTAGTGCCTAAAAGCAGCTATGGTCATATTGATTGAAATGCATTGAAGTTCACATTCTTTGAAAATACATTGAAGCTGTTATTGAAAGTCCATTGAAAATGCACCTGTCCAGTGCCAGATTGTCTACCTTGGTCCCTGGGTGGGTGTCAGGATCATGCATAAATGCATGTGCTGTTTGAATCCCCTATCTGACGTAATGTATTTTTTGTTAAATACTGCAACGTTCATTAGAGTGTATTTTCAATGTGTAATTCTGAACATTTTTTTCTATTTAGCAGTGAAACAAAATATTTCAGAGCATTTCAAGAAACTTTAGTGATTAAATGTAAGTATACAATCTGGTAGCTGCTGTAGAGGATTAAGGTTCTTTTCCCATAGCCAAAGTACAGGGTTTGAGCCTGAACAAGTTAATTAACTAACCTGTCATCAGCAATTAGGGCATTACACACACACACACACACACACACACTCACACACACCATTGTACCTGCTGCTGAAAATCAATAAGGGGAATAAATCCAGTTCCAAAGCTTGCATTTGCATTTATTAAATCCTAAGCAGCAAGACATATACATAATGCTACTCCAACACGCGTGTGTCAGAAATCAAATCTGAAGCACTGGTCTATGTACATGTATCATAATTCTGAAGCAGTAAGATATATGCATGCATGCAAACACAACACAGAGAGAAGATACGTTTCAGAAGTCAAATTTCATGCTTTGCTCCACATGCACACAGATGCAACATGGAGAGGGTGTATATTTACAGCAGTAGTTAAAAAAAGTAATCTACAAAACTTTTCTTTCTTTTTTTTATTTAAATTAATGTTGTGGCTGGGCTCTGTCAGCTGCCTTGGTTGACTAATGTCAGACCCAGCACTGGTGGCAAGTCAATGGCTAGGAGAGAAGATCATGCAACAAAACGTGAAAATAATACAGTTAGAGAACATGCATCTTCAAAATAATACAGTTAGAGAACATGTATCTTCAAAATAATACAGTTAGAGAACATGCATCTTCAAAATAATACAGTTAGAGAACATGTATCTTCAAAATAATACAGTTAGGGAGCATGTATCTTCAAAATAATACAGTTAGAGAACATGTATCTTCTAAATAATACAGTTAGAGAACATGCATCTTCAAAATAATACAGTTAGAGAACATGTATCTTCAAAATAATACAGTTAGAGAACATGTATCTTTAAAATAATAGTTAGAGAACATGTATCTTCAAAATAATAGTTAGAGAACATGTATCTTCAAAATAATACAGTTAGAGAACATGTATCTTCAAAATAATAGTTAGAGAACATGTATCTTTAAAATAATACAGTTAGAGAGCATGTATCTTCAAAATAATACAGTTAGAGAACATGTATCTTCAAAATAATACAGTTAGAGAACATGTATCTTTAAAATAATAGTTAGAGAACATGTATCTTCAAAATAATAGTTAGAGAACATGTATCTTCAAAATAATACAGTTAGAGAACATGTATCTTCAAAATAATACAGTTAGAGAACATGTATCTTTAAAATAATAGTTAGAGAACATGTATCTTCAAAATAATAGTTAGAGAACATGTATCTTCAAAATAATAGAGAACATGTATCTTCAAAATAATACAGTTAGAGAACATGTATCTTCAAAATAATAGTTAGAGAACATGTATCTTCAAAATAATACAGTTAGAGAACATGTATATTCAAAATAATACAGTTAGAGAACACGTATCTTCAAAAATAATAGTTAGAGAACATGTATCTTCAAAATAATAGTTAGAGAACATGTATCTGCAGGAAAATTATCATGATGATTAGCTCAGTGGCATGGAGACTGGAGGACTTCCGAGAACAGATTAAGGTGAAAGAACCTTATTATAATTCATCTGAGTGAAAGAGTGGAACGAAACCTGTTAAGGCTCATATAATAATGGGTAATTGCCTTAACAAAACACATTGGGGGGGGGGGGGATGGACCCTTATGTGGATAGGGTTGAGGGCTGGTAGAGTAAAAGGCCATAGTAGTAAAACTCCACAGTTACTGCAAAATGATTGAATATTAAGGTGAATATCATAGCAAAAAGGTTTAATGATATTCAAACAAAATGTAACATGTAACATTTGTGAGAGATTTTCTGCATTATTACATAAACAAAACAACTGCATTTAACATAGCATACAGTATTAAAAATCAATTGGCTGACTGAAATTTAATTTTGCAGCTCAGCGGAGAAGAAGATTTCCTTTTTCAAGAAGGTGATATGAAGGAAGGGTTAGTGAAAGGAAGTTTAGGAGCAAAGGAGGTATTCTAAATGGCTGAGGTATGTGGAGATTTGTGACACTAACAGGGCAAAACCGCATACAGACAAATAAGAAGCCATATAATGTGCTAGACCATTAGTCAGACTAACTACTGTCAGAAAACAGGCAAGTGGTTCAGATAATGGCAAACAGTGCAGAGGTATAAAGAAAGCTCGTGGATGTGTTTATAGATATGTCTGTACTCAAGGCTCCTTCTAGGTATACACAGCACTGGGGTAGTAAGGAAGAAATGGGACAGGAAAGTAAAGTCTCAATGGACAACCAAAAAAAATGTGAAGAGGGTTAGACAAATGTCAGGAAATATCTACTATGGACATAAAATAGAGAAGACCAGGAAAAGCTGCATTAATTATCAGCTGGGTCAAATATAGTTCACCGTGGACAGGAGGCACAAATAAAAATCACCACTTCAGCAACTGAGAAGTTAAAGGAGTGATACTTAAAGACTGAAAAGGCATACATGGTTGGTATTGACCCAAGCTTTGTTTCATTTCTTCTTTTCTTGAATGCCTTATCTGCCCTATATGAAAACATCCAGAGAATAAGACAGAAACAACAGGAGCATTCCAGGAGAGAGAGTGGGGTGAAAGGAAGACATAAATTACTAGTGGCAAGAAAACACTGTAGTCAAGCATTTTGTAATCTTTAGAACTAGGGACTCATGTTATCTGTTGAGCATTAGTGATGAAAGTTAACCTTTTATGAGGATAAGAATGGATAAAATGGCTATATCTTAAAAGTTTTTGACAATATAGTTACCATCCAGTTTTGACTGATGACCACAGGTCACAACTAGCTTATTGCTTATTCCTTCATTATTTAGAATTATTCATTATGAGAATCATAACACTGAATACTGTTGGTACTGGCTGCAGTGTAGGTACAGTAGATAAAAAGACAAAGGCCTAGGTAGCTGGCTGACTATCTTCAGTAGCCACTTCCTTTTATTTAGGTTGTGATTCTTATTTTATTAAAATAATTCTTTCACTTTATTTTCTTAACCAAAAAACAAGAGTTCACTCAGCTGAAAGGAGGTAGAAGAGGGTGGTGGTGTTTCCTGCAGGGATGGAGAGTGCTTAAGGCCCGTGCATGCAGCAAAGCTTTTGGCAGAAGAGGGTCTTAACAGTGAATATGGTTGGTAGTGTCTGCATTAAATGAAAATAAGAAAGCTGGTGGACTGAGTAGCACGATGGCTAACTATCTTCAACAACTGCTTCCCCTTTATACAGGCTTTGAATCTTATTTTATTAAAAAAAATACTTGTTTTATTTTGTTAAAACAAACAAACAAACAAACATGGGTTTGTTTAGCTATAAGGAGGAAGAAAGGGGGTGCATTCTTAAAGGGAGGGAAAGTAATTCATTAAATTTATTTTAAGTGTTATATTGTAAATGTAATTGCTGAGTAGTATTTTGTTGATATTAGGGACTGTTTTATAAGTGTGCATACTTTTGAAGTTTAATTTACAATGGATTAATTAAAAATATATCTGCATTGTAATATCTGGTAAAGAATAATTATATAAATGGATGTGGTGTATACACCAGATCTAAACCATTGTATCCCACAAAATACTGGTATCATTATACCAAACTTGATGACATTCTTAGTATTGCCAATATTAAGACAGCAGGGAGTACTTTTAATTGCACTAGTAGGCTGTCATTCAGAACTTTAACTGAATTATTAATTAGTTGTTATGAAGATATCAGTGCCAGATAAGAAAATATTCTGAAATAACATACAAAACTATTTGTTTAGATGTAAATCCTGAACAAGAAGTACACTTTGGTGAACAGATTAAAAGTTATAGGTCACTCTTATATATATTCCCAAGGAACAAATAACACTGCCAATACTGAAGCAATTACATCCCTTAACAACAAATTTAAAGACATCACAAAACAGAAACGAAAGGTTAAAAACATTTCTTATAAAACAGATAAAAGGTATTAATACAATTACTACTGTTTCATCCAATACTTTTCTCTTAAAAGTAAAAGAATTAAGAGAAAAAGAATAAAAATTCTTGAGAATCTGAAACAATAAAAATGATCTCTATTTCGTCTAATGTATCTGATAATTTTACAACCAATTATTCCAATGGTAGAGTATTGAACAAGAATGCAATAATTACTGACAACTCAGACATCGACATAGAACTTTTATCTGGCAAGACAATATCAACACTTACTGTATCAGATAATAATGGTATGCCTCACAGCAAGAGGTTCTCCCATTTCAATTCTCGGCTTGGGTTGGGAGTGCCTTCTGTGTGGAGTCTGCATGTCCTCCCCGCAGTCGAGTGGGCATTTCAAAAGACATGCATTGAATGGGCATGCCTTCATTGAAGGCTGGGCGTCGGGCTGGCAACTCGACACCATAAAAACCAGCTACCAATCATTAGCGGACCGGAGTTCCGCTGTGGCGACCCCTAACCGGGAAAAGCCGAAAGACAAACAACAACTCTATCAGATAATAACATTGCAGAGAATGATAGAACACAAAGTAATGATAATTTTTGATGTAACTGAAGGAATTGATAAATGCCCTTTAGCAAAATAATCTAACTTAGTTATTAATGGCGGTATTTTATGGACTGGTGAAGCCAGTGAAATCATGTTACTGGCATTATATCCAGAAGTTATTATAAATCATTCCACCTCAAAGGTATCTGGGTACTTAAAAGTTGTTGATTTTTTTATTTAAAAATGCTGAGAATAATTGTTTAGAGTCAACACATAAGTTTCAATTTCTAATACTTGGAGATTCTATACTTAAACCTGCAGCGCGATCTCATGCAAATATAGATACAAATACAATAACAGTTAGCTCATTGCTTGGGCTAAGACTCATAGATGTTGTTTCCTTACTACCAAAGCTAAGTTCTAAATGATAAGTAAAATAAAATTTTTCTTCAAGTGGGAATGAATGATCAGTATTGGACCCCTTTAATATGCCTGCATTGACTGAAATATGTGAAAAAGCACATGTAGGTTTAGTCTTAAGTGAAATACTTCCATCTCATAAATGGAATGACTCTGAATATTTTAAAGCTCACATGCACAATACCTGGCTCAGACAATTATTCAGGAGTGTAATGTAGTTAAAATAACTTATTAGGAAGATTGTAGTTATGATTATCAATTATTTAAACAAGATAAGTTACACCTTAATACATATGGTGCAGGGTTTGCTGCTGTCAGAACTGGTAGTTACTTGAGAACTTTTTAGGAAAAGTACATATACCACATGGGATGCTAACAACATCAAAAAATTGTATTGTATTATAAAAGTGTTGTATTCTAATGTACAATGTCTATCAAACTCATGAACTTAAATCAGTAATAAGTATTGAAATTTATGACATAGCAATAATAGAGTGTTAGAACCCTGATAATTATTACTATGCCTTGTCAAAAGTTAAATGGAATTCAACAACTGGACCTGATAAAATACAAATTATTCTAATTTTAAAAATTAAGAATACAATTAAAGCAGTAGTAAGATGTACATTGAATATATTTTTATTGCATGGTTTTGTTCATTCAGTAAGGAAATTATTTCATATTATCTCAATTTATAAAAAGGGTGATAGATTAGAAGTAACTATTGTCCCATTAGTTTAACATCTATTCTCAGTAAATTTTTTGAATGCTATATAATAAATCTCATTTATAAAATTGTAAAGCTAATGATGTTGACTTATTACAGCATGGATTTGTTAAAACCAAATCTGCTTTGTCTAATCTGATTGATTTTATGATGAAAGTTTTATAGCATTAGGTAATTGACTAGCTACTGGAATTATATTTTTGGGCATGGTAAAAAAGTTTTGATGCATTACCTCATTTGTCAATAATAGCTGCATTAGAAAGGATAAATTATAGTTCTTATATTATTAGGTAGATTGTGAACTGGCTTTGTGAAAGAAAACAACCCATGTGTATTCAAGGAAAGTTTTCTTTGTGTTTGCCCATACATTTTGGCATTCATCAGAGAAAAGTCCTTGATCAAATTTTATTTATTATAGTGATTGCTACATTACCATTAAGCAACTCATACTGGATGAGTAAATATGCTGAAAATCTTAAGATTAGATTTATAATCATTAATAGCAGAAATTTTGATAACTTAGATAAGTATATGAGATAACATAATGGACAAATATTTGGGTTTAAGTTTTAGTTCAGATAAATATTGCATTATATAATTTAAAAACCTCTAAGTAAACCAATTTATGTTAATTCATTATCTGTAACAGATGTTAAGCATTATAAAAATTTAGAAGTTATTATAGATAATACTTTAACTTTGAAAAACATGTAGACACTGTTTGTGCCCATGCATTGAGGCAAATTGGTGTCATAATGAAAACCTTCATAGCAAGGGATCCTGAGTGCCTGTTTGACATCCATCAGATATATGTCAATCCAAATATTGAGTACAGTAGTAGTTTTTATATGTATGCAAAAGGTCAACTGAAATTGTTTGAGAGGATACAAAGAGTTTTTTTACAAAAAAAGTCTTATGGAATCATGATCCAAGTTATTTGCAGTGCTGTAAATTATTAAATCTTTAGTGCATTACTGGTGTATTAGAAGGAAACATATTTTAGCATATAGAGTATATCATTGCAAAATATTGCGGTTAACTTGACATATTGATATTGAACTTTTAACAGTCTTATTACAGAACAAAATTAATAAATTATGTGTTAAAAAGTGTAGAACTTGTAGAAGGTTTAATTTCATGAGAGTTGAAATTCCAGTTTAAATATTAGATGTTCCAATAGTTTATTAGACTTTATAACGAGTACTAATTGTTGGTTTGGTGATAGAGTTTATAGCCTGGATTTAATGGAAACAGAGTTTTTTGAAAGTTTTTAACATAAAACACTATCAACTTTTAACCTTATTTATGAAACATATATGTAGTATGCTTAGTGATAACAGTATTAAATCAATGTTGTATAGTAAAGGAAATATGCTATGTGCATCGTTATGCTACTGTTATTATTTTCTATATTATAAACAGCTGAATAACAGGGAGCTTAACTGTTAACAAATGTAGTAGACGCAGCTGATATAAGATATAAAACTAGAAGGTTTTAATAGCTGATTCCATTTTTAATTTTATTGTGGGATACAGAAGAATCTAAAACAGTTTTCTTTTCTGCCTGAAAATATGTGGACGGTGCATAGGGATATATCAATCAAAAAATAGTTCTCCTTTGAAATGGGAAGTATATTACGATTTTCAGATTGAAAAAGTCCTGAACTATGAGAAGAGAAATTTTAATGAAAAATTTTTCCATGAAACATGATCTATATTTCATTATGGGAAATGATACTTATGATTTGTGCTAAGATAATATTTCTTTGTTTAAAAGTCAGTATACTAGATGGTGGTTGGACTCTTCTGCTATACTTGAGGGGAGGGGAGTATTATTGCACAGCTAATATTTAATGAATGCATAAGTGGATATCAAGAATTTTTGTGGCGCTTTCATCCTAACTTTATGAACAGGATTTCTTCATTATGATGAAACCATGTTCATAAAAGTGGGATGAAAACACTTAATAAAATGTTTAACCAACTCTTCATCAGTGTGTTATTCTACTAGGGATTATTTTACTTTTTTTTTCTTCAAATAATGTTAGTGGGATTAATGTATTTAAGTTATAATACTTATTTTATATAGAAACAATGAAAAAAGAAAAAGAAATGGAGATCAAATGGCAAGAAATGAGGAAGAAGGAGAGCATGTGAAGTATATCTGGTATGTCATGTGTGAGAAATGCTTGGGCTGAGTGAGACAACAGCTAGTTACGATGTATGGGAAATAAGAGAATTCTTGGGATAGAAATGAAAACAGGAGAAGGTAAATATATTTAGGAAAAAGAATAGTCCTTGGAGAGAGATTTGAATAGAGCTAAAACCACAAATATAAAATAATTCCACCATGTAGATAAAGCCAGTGTACTAAAAACATCAAGTAAAATAAAACAAAATGAAAAGTAAAGTGACACCAAAACACTCGATACTTAAACAGCAGAAAATGTATTATACCTTTCTAGTACTAGACTTTCACCGATACAGGCTTCTTCAGGTAAATAGTCAGCTGATTTAAAATACATGACTTAAATACAAAAAGGAACAGGTCTTGTGACTTCACCTTTAAAGAGGTAACACACAAAAGAGACCAATACATAAATCAATACTTAACACATACTAAGAATACTAAAAGATACAAATATCTGCATGTAATTAAAAAAAACATGTCAAAAAATTTACATCTATCAGTATATCAAAATTATTTAATTTAATTTTATTTATCTTTCAGAACTGGCTTTACTGTCACAGTTTCATTGAGACCAGGTGGACCGTGTGCTTTAAAATATATTATACACTTATTACCAGTGTATAAAAATCAATCAGCATCACAGTTGTGCAATTATCCACACCGAACACAACTTTCCTATATAGTTGAGTCAAACAGCTTGCAGGCATTAGGAGATTTAACTTTCTCTATACAACCTACTTCCTCAACTCCTATTGTGCTTTAAATAGTCAGTATTTGAGTGAAGAGGCTCTGGTTTGCACTATGTTGTTCATGTGTTGACTCAGAGTGTTTCTTTTAGATAAGTAGTACCTCTGGTAAGTTGGCTGTTGAGTTAAATTATTTTAGACAAGTAGCACTGCCAGTAAATCAGCACCATACCCATAGGCACAATGCCCCATTAAGCTCACACTAGTAGGTACCTGAAACAATGGGTTAGTACTTTCTGACTGTCTCTGTAGTCAGTCTGGTTGAATTAAGTATCCTGAGACAATGTAGCATTGCCTCATGCTTAATGTAAGCCACCTACTTCTTAAACCAGCAAACTCAGTGTGTGACAAATGTAGTTATACAATGATATTGGAGGAAAAACTCACTAAGCTACAACAAATAACAAGCAGATTGTCAATACCACAAAAATGCCACTCCAAACAAAACACACCAAGCTCAGACTGAACACATAGGCCTTCATATGCAAAGAGTCTTAAAAGTAAACTACATAAACCACAAAGGCCTCCTAAATGTGACATAACAAACAAGTTGCTTAAGCAACTGCATGAGCAGAGAACACAAGCAGCACCCTCCACAAAACATGCATCTAGAAGTCATACTGATCATAAGGCAAACCTCCACACAATCCAATATCCCAAGCATAGATGACTGCATAGTGAGACACATCAATGCACTACTAACTAGGATGTGCAAAGAGAGGGTCAAGGTCATTTGCATATCAGGTGTCAGGATTTGCCACATCACGCATGCAGTCATAGTACATGTGGGTGTAAATGACATGAGAAGTACCTCCCTGAACTATCTGAAGAGAAACACGATGGATGTCTTGGAATATGTGTCTGAGGTTGGTATGAACCTAGCTTTAAGCAATATACTACCATCACCACGAGTGATGTCACAATATGGACAAAAGATAACTGGCTTCAACAATTGGCTTAGTTTCTGGTGCCATTCAGAAGGAGTACAATATACAACAGCCCAGGAAGAAATGGTAGACCATCCAAAATGCTTTTCCAGAGATGGCATGCACCTCTCATTCCAATGATTTAATAATGGCAAAATCCTTGCCCACCCCCATAGTGCCTTTTTTAGGTAATGTCAGTCTTCTAAACCTTTCAACATAACTCAACAGACTCTGGATAACATTAAGGTATTGCTGTTCTATGTTAGAAGGCTAAGCAAGAAACTTCACTATCTGCAAGTACTCCTTACCCCAGAAAACATTGATATATGCATAATCACCGAGACCTGCATCAAGACCAGTGAGAGCACTGCATCAGTGCAAAGTTACAATGCCTATCATATGCTCAGGCTCACAGTATTAGGCAAATACACTAAAGAGGCAATCTCCAAATTCTTTAAAAAAATTATTTGCTAGACTTGTTAAACAAGATAAGAGACCTAGAACTCCTCTACATCCAATTTAATATAAACAAAACTCCTTGTCATATCATAGCTAATTATAAGACATCCTCTATCTTCTCCTAAGCCTATAACTCCCCCCAAACTAGTATGGACTCTCTGTTTATTAACCTAAGCACCATTCTTCTAGAAAATGTCAACTACCTCCCATAAACTGGTAGCCCTATACATCCTCAATTATTTATAACCAGAGATTTCTGGACTTCATCAAGAAAAACTCACAGGACTGGTTACTCAGCAACCGAATTAGGTGTGATAAAATCTTGGACTTGGTAATTACCAACAGAGAGCAGCTCTGTTCCCCATAAACTGTAACTGCCTCCTTGGACATATTAGACCACAAGTCACATTCAACATAAGACTGAAGCCTGAAGCATTTTCATATACCTCCGTATTCCAAGATTATGAGAATGCTAATCTACTAAAACTGAGTGATGACTTGGCCTAATTGAAAAGCACCTTCCGTATTGATGACCTCACTCCTTATGCAGAATCCCTTATTGCCAAATTTTGTGTACATGCAAATAGCTGTGTAGATGTATCTGTCTTCCTCAGAAATAAATATAACACCATATTCAAAAATAAACCACAAAATCAATAGGCGTTACAATTAAAAAAATCATTACACATGAAAATACGGTGCATCTAACTTTGAAGATGACAAAAAATGATTTTGCTAATCTAAGCAAGGAACTCCACACCATGGTCAATTTAACCAAAATCAGATATGAGGTACAGATAGCCACCCAGCTGAAGGATAACCATAAAGCTTTTTTTAACTATGTTTGAAATCTCAGAAACAAAGCCCAGCACTGTGCAGAGCTAATAGTAAATGATTCCACATCTCAGACCCAGGAGATATGACCAGTCTACTAGCAAATAAACTTATAGCTCACACTTCATCCTTTTTATTCCCTCCAGTATTCTCAGATCACATAGCCACATCTACATTGCCCTCAAAACTGTCAAGAACAAATGCTAAAGACGTTAGCTTAAACAAAGAACACCACACTATGAGGCCAGGTAACATGCCAGGCTACCAGCTACTTACCATGAAACATGGCTTGGCCGACCCCACACAGAAGCTTTTTAATAACAGCCTCAAAACAGGCTACATGCTAGATGAATGGAGGACAACAATAGTCATGCTCTTGCACAGAAGTAGAGCTTCAGTGGATTCAGGTAATTATGGACCCATCAATCTGACCAGTCTCATCTGTAAGACTATGGAAAAGATGACTGTGGAATAAATAATTACCACAGACATTCAACCCAAACCAGTTTGGATTTATCAAGGGCAGATCCTGACTACCTAATCTGGTTGATTTCTTCAAAAAGTCACTGAAGCAATAGATGAGAGAAAACAAGTGCACACCACATAGCTGGAAAAAACAAATGTGTTCAACATCATCCATACTCATGTATTACTGACAGACTCTCCATGCTAAATGTTAAACTCTCCAAGATAAATGTTAAATCTCTATATAATTCACTGGATAGCAAACTGGTTCAAAAATTGAATGCAGGAAGTAAGGGTGGGCAGCTATACCTCGTCCAAAAGACCTGTCACTAGGGGAGTACCCTGGGACACTTCTTGGACCACTTCTCTAGCATTTAATTTTCGGAGGTCAAAGCTAAACTACAAACAAATGGAAAAGCCTCCTTGTTTGAAGTAATTCACTGTTGTATTAGTGTAGGTATTTTAAAGGGAGACAGCTAACTAGAGTAGAATATATATTCCCAAAATGGTTCACTGTTTATGTTAACTCCAGCACAGATGCTGCAAAAATAAGTGACTTTTAAATGGCTAAAAATATCTGTAAAAATACTTTGAAAAAATGGAAGTTTTTTTTTTTTATAACACTGTGAATGAGTCTTTTTCCTTAACAAGGAGATGGAAGTGAAAAGCAACCTAACAAGTCTATGATTCATATTCTAATTAGGGACTTGGCCTCCCTCCCTGTCAGCTAGCCTGACTATTAGCCAATCCATAACTCTTAGGCTATGGACTTGACATCCCCTCCAACCAGCACGTCAATAATGAACCATAGCCTTACCCCCTCTCATATGGGCTGTTTTCCACTACATACCTTCTTTAGGGTAATGTAAACAACTAGAATTGTAATGTTTTTTCAGGAAGAAACGTATCTGATGAAGTCTGACAGACAAAAGCACTCATTACAGTGAATAAACTGGACAATTAAAGCTCAAAGAAGGATTGCTTCATGCTTTTATTGCTTGATTTTGAGAATGTGTGCATACCACTCTGGTTACTGTCTTCCTGTAAAATATCTATAGGAGTACAGCTGTGGATTACGTTAACAGAGAGGCTATTTCTTTTGTTTTTGTTGTTGATCCCAGGGAGAAACAACCTCTCCACCAGATTTGAAAAGCCTATTAGGATGCCCATTCCACAATAGGTAGCCTACATTTTGTTATAGATGAAAACTAAATTCCAAGAAATGTATAATCATAACTTTCAGTAAGCATTACTTCCGTTGTAACTATAACATTGACAATGCACCCTTGAAATCTGATCCATAGTTACGGATCTGAAAACCTATGTTTACAATGAACTATCCTTTAATTGTCATAGATCCACTGTTGTAAGGAAGCCCTTTGTTTTGTAAAGGGATTGCATCAAATACTAAAGATGTAATCATTCCATTGTACGTGGCATTAATTAGGCTAATGATTGAGTATAATGCAATTTTTTGGTATACACATGTCCAAACACCTGTAACAACTGGAATGACCACAATGCTTTTTCCTTAAAAATAAAAAATCAAGGGTCTAAATCATAAAAATTTATTTATTTTATTTTACATTTATTGACCGGGCTAGTCTAGCTGGAGACATGTCCATTTTCAGTAGAGGCCCGAGGAGAAAAGCTCCAAGAATAATACAGAGTTTCTTTACATAGTTAAAAACAGGAGTTATACAGATAATAGAGATAGCAGTATTACAAAAAAGGTTTTTTTTTTTTTTTCAGTAGTACAAGGTGGTGTTATCATGGTCATTTTGTAAGGTACAGAGTAGAATTAAGATGGTCATTTTGTAAGAGACTGAGGTATGATGTAGATATATACTAGTGAGATAAATGCAGTAATGAAGTTTATGGATACATAAAAGGGAGATAATAAGGGATGAGGTGGGATAAGTGAATATGAGAAGATTTAGTCAGGGTTAGTACAGGTACATAGCCAGTGATTGTTAAGGTAGAGTTTCAAATTCCTTTAGCCTCCAAACTTTTTAGCCAAAAAACTAGGCATATCATCTCAAAGCCTTCTCCCTTTTCTCAGTATAATACAAGCTACTGAGAGATTACCTCCACCTTGTATATACAGCCTCAACAGACCCCGTTCTGTAAGCTCTATTGTGCATTTGCAAGTTCAGTGGTATTATAAACACCCAATGAAGGGATCTCAATCTTTTTGGCAAACTTAATGCAATATCTTGGAGGGATACATATGTATCAATATCACAGAGAACGCTGATTTTATGGAACCATCTTCCAGTCCACATAAAGCAAAGTACTTTCAGGGCTACAATGCCTTCCACACATTTAGACCAACTTCAGCACAAGAAGGGACAAAAGGGAGGTGTCTCTATTTACATTAAAAGCAAGCACACCACAAAACTGGTCTGACAGTATGATGTGCTTAATCTTGAAAGCCATAATACATACTTAAAAGTACAAGAGATGCTCCCCATGCAACCTAACACCATAGTAATGGGGAACTTTAGCCCAATATAAATTGGGAATCATACAAGACTCCTAACATACACGCCCAAATATTCCTGGACTTTCTAAATGCAACCACCTTGGACAAGTTAGACTTTATGTCCACTAGGGGTGCAAGTATCCTTGACCTGGTTCTCAAAAAAATAGTGGAACATTGTACCATCCTTAGTTTAATGCCCTTGCTAGTCAGGTCAGCCCATAAAGCTGTCTTTTTTGAAGTAAAGATAAATCCAGGGGCACTAGCTAACCATGGAACTTTTAGGAATTATTCTTAGGTAAATGTCCTACTACTAAGTAATACACTGTCACAATTTCAAGAACCCTGCTTTCTATGCAGAATCATTTACATAAACCCTTCATAATCATATTAACAACTGCAGAGAGACAGCTTTTCCTACATGCAAGGCTGGATCCAGCACAAGGTACCCTAAGCAGCTGCCTAGGACCTGGTGCTGACTGGAGGCCTGGTCTAAAAAAAAAAAAAAAAAAAAAAAACTTGATATACCTTTAAAAAACCCAGTCAGCAGCCTCCAGCTGAAAAATACATTTCTCAGCCCAGTGTCTTCTGTATCTCATCCCAACTCTGCAGTGTGGGCTGGCTATTTTGTTGATGCCCTTTGCTTAGAGATGACAGCCAGTGAGTGACATTGCTTTAGCCAGCAACTTCATTAGTCTGAAAGTACCTCTGCCAGCTCAGCTTGAGCAAGAGATTTGTTTTGAAGCCTTATGTCCACCTGAAATGTGTTTACTTTTTTACTGCTTTTTTGTTTTTTAGCCCAGCTTGGCAGATTTTGGTTGGTGATGACAGCCGGCAGTGTGTGTGTGTGTGTGTGTGTGTGTGTGTGTGTGTGTGTGTGTGTGTGTGTGTGTGTGTGTGTGTGTGTGTGCATGCACGCCTGCATGCGTGTGTGTGTGTGTGTGTGTGTGTGTGTGTGTGTGTGTGGTCTAGAGCAGTGGTTCTCAAACTTTTTCGATTCTCAGCTCCTTTGTTGAATCCAGGTTTTCCCAAGGCACACCCCCATCAAATTCTAACAAGTATACTTTGTGAAATAGTATGTTACTGTGAAAAAGTTTACAAAGGACTGGACCCAAAACTGCACACTTCATTCTAAATGCTTCTTTATTACTTTCTGCAACTTTTGGTTTTATTTACTTATTCATTTTGAACTGGATTAAATAAAATTTTAGCAACCGCCTGGGCAGAAATTGAGATTACAAAGAAACAGAGAAACTGACAAACATTAACACCATTGTAATTAATAAAAAACAGCACAGCAATAATAGTACATGGCCTCTGAACTCTACACTGAACCCAAACATGCCAACATCACAATAAACTAAATATAAGAAAACACAGGTTCTGTTAAACTCACACACATCCAAAATGAATTTAACCATTTTATTTTATGCCACTGGATCTTTTCCTCTGCATCTCCCTCTAATTAAACCATAGTCCAAAGCATATGTCTAACAGGCATTACACCAGTCGCATTTCGGTGTACCTAATACAGTTTGGGGGTACTTTTCCTCCATATACATCCCTCACGGAGTGTTCTGTTAACCAACACTATTAAAGACATGCTTTTAGACAATTTAAAGACAGGCTTTACGAATGACTAATCAATAACTATTATTATATTATTACAGAAACATGCATGAATATTCCACACTGTTTCCAAAAATTTGGAAAGTTGTACTATAAAAACATTCAACTTGAAATCCATGACATACTAACCCAAGTAAACAGAAACTAGTTTCGGTTCCACTAAATAATCAGGACAACAGAAACCAAAAGTCTACATTGTATTTTGTATGCATGTGTGTTATATGCTAACACAATCACTCGATAAGGAATGGGACTGACAGTGACTGCCACCAGCCTTTAAAAAAGACAAGATATAGTAGTATGTGCTCAACAAGTATTTTACCCAGAGATGGCAACACAGGGCACTGAAAAGGTAAGCAGTTTCAAAATGCAATGACACAGCATCTCAAGTCAAATTCTTTGTAATCACTACACAAAGCCACTAGTTATCTGAAAAGACTATTCATTACACACAGGTTCAAAATACGAGCTGGGTCGCAGATTACAGGACCAGGAAAACAAGAAGAAAAAAATGAACAGTATAAAAACAAAAAACATCATCACGGAAAGTTCAGATTAAGACTGTATGTACAAAACTACAACTAATGATTAAGAGTGCTGCTTGAAATAGCGAGGGGTATTACATTATTTTTGTTAATTAATTAGAAGCCAATCAGGTCTAACAATGACAATCAAAATAATCTGACATCCTAGCAGCGGGTTAGCATAAACAACCAAGGAAACCCACTTCCACAGAAGTGTCAGAAACAACGAGCGACAAAAATCTCCTATGGAGCAAAACCAGAACAAAGAAAACCTGACTGAAATCAAGATCAGCCACTTAGGTAGAACTCGCAGAGACTTAGCTCGAGTCAGAAATACACGCTCATTTCATGGACTGACTGCTGACTTTATTTTAAAATAATTACTTACTGAAACAGACGTATGACCTAGGCAACGATCATGTCTGTAAGTCAGATACGGTCACTATTGTGACACTTTACCTGTACTGTAGTTGTACTGCAAGGGTATATTAATTAAGTTGAGCCTCCATATTTTAATAATGCTTGGTAAAATATCCTATACTATGCATCTCCACATCCAACCCTTTCCCAGTTTCTGTCTGCTGGAACAAGCAGGAGTGTCAAATGTGATGATGTAATTCTGAGTACAGGCTAAGTTAACTGTCTAGCAGCCGTAAAACAAACCGCAAACAAATAAGCTTAGTAACTAAGCTTATTAGTTTGTGGTTTATTTTGCGGCTAAGTTTATTAGTTTGTGGTGCCCCTGTGACTCTCCCCGGGGTTCCGCGGCGCACACTTTAGGAACCCGTGGTCTAGAGGAAGGAAATGATTGTAGTAAATAGGCAGATCGTCTTCATCATCATATGAGCCATGTTCTTCTGATACAGGCTTTGGTTTCCTTGTTTTGCTGAATGATGACTGCATGTTTATTATTTGTCTGTGAATAAACTGGATAGCATGAAGTTCATGAGTTTAATGTCAATTTTAAACCTGAATGCATTTTTAATTAACCTGTTTTTTTCCATGTACATGGTGTGAAATACACTGTAAAACAGTCTATCTGGTACTTTTTGTAGATTAATAAGGCTATCAGCTGCAGTTGTGGTGCAGAGTTTGAGTCTATTAGCCTTCTTTTTTCTGCTGTGTTACTCTGACCAAACCACTTCAGCAGATACTGCTCCTAGGCTGGCCCTGAAAAGGGATACCTGCAGCCAAAGGGCTGCCCAAGCTGTTAGCAAATGTAACACACATCTGCCTTTTGAAATTCCTGTACCCTTCAAACAGACACTTGTTGCTTAACTGTATGCAGTTTGACTATGAGTCCCAACATGTTTTGCAGTTTAATGAGTTTCCCAATGCATTTTTAATAAATGTTGGTTTCAAGGGAAAAGAAGCTTACTGTTACTCATGCCAAGTCCGTTTTCAGTATGAGAGTGTTAAGTTTAGCAAATGCTTCTCAGTGCTTTTGCTGTAAAATTTGAAAAAACAGTCTTAAATTAATTCCAAATCTCTGTGATCATTGTAAAATAAAAAAAGAAATAGTATGTGCACTGATAGATTTGAACAGTGCTTATGGTAATTAATGTGAGACACTGACAAGTAATGAGATACTGATATGGCTGCAGGGGCTGGGAGCAGTCCATTACCCTGCCTAGGGCCCCATTTGACCACGATCCTGCTCTGCCTATGCAGATTAAGCATAGGACCAACTCAAAAAACAAGCCACCCTGGTGGAATCACAACATCAATATATTGTATAACAAAAGGAGGACATTCAAAGCAAAGATTAGGAGGTACAATGCCCAGTAAGGTAAAAAAAATCCCTTGTCAACCTAAACAATCAACTCAGGGGGATAATAAAGTCCTCCAAAGTCAAATATGAGGTATAATTAGCCTCCCAAGCCAAGGACCATCACCAAGTCTTGCTAAGCTGTGTCTGCAACCTCAAAGGCAATACACAGCAATGTACCAAATTAATTGTAAATGGTGCCACTTATATGGAGGAGGAAGATATAGCAAACCTCCTGGGTGACATAATTAGCTCCAATTTTACCCCCTTCTCCCATTCAGATGGTCTTTGGGAAATACTTACATCCATAACTCCCCGACTATCACTACAGATGAGGTGCTTGAGGTGCTATCCAAGGCTAAGAGCACTGCATCAATGGGAACTGATAGAATCCCAGGATGACATCTTGACAGCATGAAACATGAACCATCAACACCACCAGAAACACTATTTAAGTGAGGCCTATAAACAGGCATCATGCCAAATGAATGGAGGATTTCAATGTTATTCCACTGCACAAGGTTGGGCCATCCATGGACTCAGGTAATTATCAATCCACAAGCCTAACTAGCCTGATATACAAATTTATGGAGAGAATAATCATGGCTATCCTAAATGACAGCATAGGTAACCAAAAAACATTGGACCCAAATCAGTTTGGATTTGTCAATGGCTGGTCTTGCCTACTTAACCTGGAAGATTTCTTTCAAAAGGTTATCAAAGAAATGGACAAGGGCAAAATGTGCATATGGCCTACCCTGACCTGGCCAAGGCATCTGGTACAATACCACATTCAGGCATTGTAGAAAAGCTCACTAAACTAAGTATACACCAGTATATCACTCACTTGATAGCCAACTGGCTTACAAACAGGACCAAATAAATTAGAATAGCGAAGTGTTCCTCCAAAAAAAGCCAGTTACTAGTGGGGTACATCAGGAACCAGTGCTGGGACCACCCTGTTTGGCATCTACGTCTCTAAGATCAGGGATAACATCAAGGGCCTCTGGTTGGCAAAGATTGCAGATGATTGCAAATTGGGTGCAGTCATTGAATACACATTCAAACTGAAGACACAAATATCCTCCAAGAAGGCTTGACATACACACACACATGCACACGCACACACACACACACACACACACACACACACACACACACACACACACACACACACACACACACACACACATGCATGCATGTGCACACACACACACACACACACACACACACACACACACTTATAACTGGTGCCAGAGTCATGGTCTAAAACTCAATGTGAAAAAGTGCATTGATTGTAAATAGTGCCACCAATATGGAGCTAGATGATGCAGCAAAACTCCTGGCTGATGAATTGAGCTCCAGTTTTACCCATGTCTCTCCTCTAGCTGCTCCCCAGAAAACTACAGAGGTTTGGGAACACAGGAAGACAGTGATTTGTCATTTGACCATCATTTGTCTACTGTAATGAGGAAATCATTTTATGTTGCATAACTTATAAGCAGGAGTATGGTATCTAGACCCAAACATGTCATCATTCCATTGTACTCTATTCTCATAAGACCAATTACTGAGTAAAATGCCTCCTTTGCTATGTACCTGGCCAGGCATATGCAATGACTGGGGCATCCTCAGAGATTCCTCACAAAAAGAATACATGGTGTGGAAAGCAATTGCTATGCAGACCACCTCAAAGCCTTGCCTTTATATTCAGTGTGCTACAGACTTCTGAGAGATGACCTATGCCTGGCCAACAAAGCATCCCCTGATCCTGCTCTAATGAACCTGATGCTCATCTTTAAAACAAATAACATCAATAACACCTGATCCAGGATCCTGTGCTTTGCCTGTAACATAAATGGGACATACTAGAGAGGCAGTTTTGTGTCTCAGAGGCTCCTCCTTGGCTTCCCATCCATGTGAAGCAGAGTTCATCCCTGCACTTATGCAAGCAAAACTTGGATCAGTGGATAGGGAACCCCATGGTCTGACACGTGTCTCTATTAGAGAGATAAAGTTTTTAAATGATCGGTCATCCATGTCAAAGTATATATACTTCCACAAAACACTTGGAAACCAAAACCTATTGAATTTTACTGGGAATTATGAGTGGGCTTAAAAAGACCCATTTGGGTTCATAGCCCAGTATTCTACTATGATGCTATGATACTCCCTTCAGATTCAACCCAGTTTAGCACCATGGTTTCATACATAGGGAAAACATATAATTACCCAACATATCCTTGTTAGGTCCATCTTTGGATTACTTATATGACATATATAAGACCTAATAACTACCACTGGAATCTACAATCCTCACAAATCAATAGCCTAGTAAGTGTCTATGACCTCATGAACATGTAGCAAGAAAAAGGTGACAAATAATATGCCTGTCAAGTCAGGAGGCCCTGTGGTACATTGAGGGCAGATAGAATGGATAGACAGATAAATTAGGATAGAACAGGTAAAGGTTTTTGGAAGACATACTGAAAATGGGAAGGCAGAAAGCCTAGATGGAGTTCCAGTAACTTTATAAAATAATAGGATTAGAGATTGGAACTAGCTGTGGCATTCAATAACATAAGAGTGTTTGGGGGTGTAATCCAGCAGCTATGAGAGAGGCAGAAATAATCTTGTTTAAATATAAAGAGGAAAAAGAAGAACTAGTAGATTATAAATCATTTCCTTCTGTAACGTTGATGCTAAGCTGTTTTCTGAAGAATGAGTAGCTAGACTGGATCAGGTTTTACCAAAGGCGATAGAAGAACCTCAGGTAGGGTTTGTGAAGGACAGTTCATTGACAAACCATTGGAGGCTTTAATTAATTTTATTTGATAGGGAAAAAGAGAAGTAAATAATAATGTTGGTGCAGTATTGACAGGCTGGCAGAAATCTTCAGAGTCTGTTAACCTGGGATTTTTTTAGAACATTAGAACATGTGATACTGAAAGCATTATAATAGCAAGGGTCACTGCGTTATATGGCAACTTGGGAGGAAGGAAAAGAGAAAGTGGAGGGTTAATTTTATTAACAGATATGAGATGTGTGCTGCCTATCACTGGAAATATTCTCAGCTGTGTTGGAAAAATTAGTCCACGGACTAAGAGATCTTATGGAGGGATAGAAGTGCAGCATGGACCACAGCAATATTAACATTTGCTGACAACTGTATGATGCTATTAGAGGATTTAAAGTGTGTATTACTACAAGTGTTACATGCATTACAAAAATATGAAGAAGCATAGTTAATTTACCATACTAGGAAGCCTATTTTGATCAGAAGAAGAAAATGATTAAAAGAGAAGTTAGGACTTCTGTGCTCAAAATGTGGTAAGAAATACTAATGTGTGCAAGTGTTTGCCACAGTGAGAGAGATTAGGAACAAGGTTTGGGAAGAGATGAAAGATAGACTATGAAACATATTAGATAAGTGAGTAGGAAATCTAGATCTTTGGAGTATCAGGAAGTGATATATGCCAATGTCCACTAGGAGAATACATTTATAAATATTGACTATATCCTTGTGCAAAAGTTCTGTGTAGCTGTAGGAGTTAAAGGAAAAATAGAAAGAAAGGACTCAAGTTTAGAGATTAGTACATAGATCCCCCCATACACACCAATGCCCTTTTTTCTTCATGAATGAGTAGATTTGAATCTTTTCAAGAGTTTTAATTCACTAAGAACTCTTCTCACAGAAGTTAAAACATGATATCTGAAAGAAAGTGATTGGTAAAAATACTACTATAGTATTTCCTCACTTGACAACACACCGAAATGAGACCCTGAGCCCAACCCTGATAACCCAAGATTGATTATCAGCTCATGAGCTGGTGGACCTGAGTAGGGAAAACTGGGAGTAAGTGGCTGAAGTTGATTCACCTAACTTTGGGGATGGAGGCAGTTCAGCCTGCTGTGGTACTGGCATTTACAGGACAGCCAGTTTACAATATATAGCAGCTCTGCCAAGCCAAGTTCACACAACAACCTTCCTGGGGCATGTGAAGAAATATTTCCAGCCTATAAAGAAAGGCATAGAAGCATCTCCGTATATCAGCACACACAACAGCCATTAGAAAGGAGTAATGTAATAGACACACAAAAACTCTGACGACTCCCGAATGACTGCCTTTCATGATTTGTTATCACTCTATAAGAGAACAAATGGTCTGACTGATCATGGGAGGGCTCATGGTTGGTAAACAGTAGGGGAAATCTACTCAAGTATTTATACCTGGAGACCTGGTTGATAAAATTGCTCTGTGAGTTGTAGAAAAACTAGCTCTAGAATTCTTGAGACTTGGTGTGGTGGCATAACATTTTGCTTTCAGGGTTACTAAATAATTTATTATGGCATAGCCATTGCCAGGGAGTTGGGAAGTCCTTCTGCCAATCCCTTTGGGGGCTTCACCTTCCATGATAACAATAGCCCACTAGCATACATAGTGAAACTGATATTAGGTAGGTCTCTTGGGATGTTATTAAAAAAAAAGCAAAATGAAGATAGGTTGCAAATCCAAACTTGATGAGTGCCAACTTTGAACATGCTTATGCATGGTCCATTAACTAACAATGAAACTGTCTCATCGATTCTTCAAGTGAACATCATACCCAGCAGAAGAGATTGATTGGCAGATTCAAAAACTCAGGTAGTATCAACAAATATGGTGGAAATAAGTCACCCATTATCTGTACTATTGTATTAACTTCTGTAGCATAGCAGATGGTTGTCATTCAGTCACTTAAACATGTTGGTAGAAAAAATCTAAGAAATGCTGTTCTGGTCCTTTAACAGAAAACACAAAGTTACTAGAATACAGAAGTAATGCAGTACATTTTACTGGACCAGCAAATGTTTTAAAATTGCTTGAGCTTTTGAAGAAGCAGAAATCTTTCACCTGGAGTTATTAAGTTACTGATATTAGATATAGTACTTTAATATCCATCTGTGCCTAAAAATTGGCATGCATCATTTTATTTTTATTATCTATAAAAGGACACTTGACAAATGCCAGTATAATGAAAAAGTATTCAGCCCAGATGCTTGACATGACAACTGCTCTTCAGAAACAGACACATCATGTGTGTGTATGTATGTGTGTATGTATATGCGTGTGTCTTTGTTTATCTGCCTGTGTCTGTATGCTGTCATGCGTGAACATGAAATTTTAGAAGACTGTGTTTTGCCTGGCGTAAAACTAGGTTTTTCCCTGCCTGTTTCATTAGAGTCAGTGTTTATTTACACAAAGAAGACAACAGCTCAAGCAACCACTCTGACATTTCATGAAAAAATAAATTATATTTAAAGAGATGTGTAGGAAAATTAGTTAAATATAGAAAAAGAAAACTAGTCCTGGGATTCAGAAAGGTTTACTGTAAGCAGAAAGACTTATCATATCCATTTTCCAACTCAGCGTTAATCTTTATGATTCTTAGACCATTCTGCCATTGAGGTTACCCTCTGGTGGATGCCTCAACATAGCAGGTGTTCTCTTTGACATAGTTGCCTGCTAATGCGATAATGTGAGGGAGTGGTTAATGCTAATTAGCCATGTGCTCTTCCCCAGAAATGCCACTGGTGAGATGGTATCTTTTTTGACAACTGTTTGAAAAGCAAGAGAGTCTCCAGATGTTTATGTGTGTGTAATATGGTTAGTGGTGGGTTCCACTGCAGCAGCTTCATGGCTAATTAAAAATGAATTAGAAAGGATTCAGTGTTGGCATATGTTAAAATGCTTAAGGATCATAACCACAGGATCAATATAAACTGAATAAGTGAGTTGCCACATTTATGGATAAAATTTACCTATCAGCAGTAAAAGAATTAATGACTAAAACTTTAAATGTAGTCATGGATAAAATGATGAAACAGAATCAACAGCAGATGAAACAAAAATCTAATAAGGTATGTCAAGGTTAGGAAGACTAAATATTGATTGTAAAGCATGAAGCTGATTGTATCACATTACAATAAATGAATAAGCTTCAAATGAAGGTAGATATGAAGCTGATAAGTATGTGGAAGAAAGGGAGGCTTTTGTTCTGTCCTATATCTAGACTCTTGTCAACAAAAACTAAGACAATCTACCAAGATAGCAGAACAGCAAAAGAAGAAAGATTATTCTCAACAAATGAAGCAAGAGAGTACAGTTTATATATATATATATATATATATATATATATATATATATATATATATGGGTCTACTTCTAATGACCGATTCGCCGACAGTGAAATCACCGACACCAAACGACCGACAACGCAGTTGACCGACACGCTCAAATCCCGACAGACGGAAGACCGACAAGGAGAATGTGTAAGCGCGACCTGGTAAGTATGCGATAGTGAGGGATTTAGGAGTAGGGAGCGGACAGGTAAGTGTGCAATACTCAGGGATGTAGGGTTAGGGTGTGTGATAGGTGAGTGCGTGTAGTGTCGGAGCTTGGGGTTGGTGTGTAAGTGAGTTAGGGTTAGGGTGCAGGTAGGGAGAGTGTGCAGTAGTGTCGGAGCTTGGGGTTGGGTGTGTAAGTGAGTTAGGGTTAGGGTGCAGGTAGGAGAGTGTGCGGTAGTGTCGGAGCTTGGGGTTGGTGTGTAAGTGAGTTAGGGTTAGGGTGCAGGTAGGGAGAGTGCGGTAGTGTCGGAGCTTGGGGTTCGGTGTGTAAGTGAGTTAGGGTTAGGGTGCAGGTAGGGAGAGTGTGCGGTAGTGTCGGACCTTAGGGTTAGGGTTTGGGTTAGGGCTAGTGGATATGTGTTGTAGTGTACTGTGTTGTTTACGTGTAGTGTGTCGGTGTTATGGTGTTCGGTGTTTCGCGTTGTCGGGTTTGTGTGTTGTCAGTTTTCTGGCGTCGGTGATTTCTGTGTCGGGGAATCGGCGTTTCGGTCATTAGAAGTAGACCCATATATATATATATATATATATATATATATATATATATATACCAACAAATATCATCACAGGAGAGGAGGGCTTGGGCATAGGTGATGCAGGTACTCCTGTTACTGCAGAGAGGTTGGGAGAAACAGAGCAGGGATTTCAAAAACATCAAAAGCAACAGGTAATACCAACCAATTTTAAAATTTACAAACTATCAACACAGGTTATAGCATTCAGTAAAAATAGAGCACTAAAAAGAGAACTAAAGGTTTTTCATCTGTTCCTTCACAAAATAGCAGATATTGTAAAAAAAATTGTTGATTTAAAGGGATTGATAAGAAAAGTAAATGTTAAAGTATTATTTCGGGGAAGTTTGATTGTAATAGGAAAGACTCTGGAGTGTCTAGTCTTTCTAATCCAGTTACATTTACCTTTACAGGCATTTGAAGTCATGCATGAAAAGGACATTAGGGAGTTTTGAAACGCAAGTCTAACGAAAGGTTTTACAATTTAACACATAAAGAAAGGAATAGGTTAGCAAAGACTGTCTCAGGTTGGCAAAGACTGTCTCAAGATATATAAATTTGTGTCACAAAGGTGGACAAAGTGGAATCTACAGTGGACATTATGGTATATTAACAGATTATAAATATTATGTCATCTGATAATTGTTTCTTTCAAGGAGTATAATTAAGGGATATTAAAAGACATATAGATTTATTGATACATGGCTACAGGATAATTTTTTAAATGGTGTGATTTCAGAAAAAAAAGTAAAAAATGAGGAAGATGCCAGGATTGTTAAAATATTTAGAATTTTAAAAATACATAAAAAATATTGATAATCCCCCTTTTAGACCAATTGTGTTAATTCCTGCTTTCAAGTTTGAACTGTTTCCAAGTTCATTGATCGAGCTTTATTTGATGTAATATGCAGTAAGCTTTATTTTGCTAAGGATACATGATACTTTTATTTTTTTCAGAATGATTAGATCTGTAATTGTTAATCTGATTTGCTTTTTAAAATTGATGTATGGTCATTATACTCTATCATACATAAAGGTACAGAGTGAATATATTTTATGTTAGTGCAACAGGAACAATATATTGACATTTTTGCCTAAATGTACAGATGAAGTCTTCTTGTCCAATAATTTTTTGGGGAATTTAATAAAAAATATCATCAGACAAAAAGGGTGTGCTCATGGGGTCCAAAATTACCCCAGATTATACAAACTAGTATGTTCTATTGGGAGCAGTGAATTATGTTAAAATATTCAAGTAGATAAGTTTGTTAAGGAATATTGTCACTTTACTGATTTTTCTTTTTATTTGTGTTGACTTTAGGTACAAGTAATTGATTTTATTAAGTCTGCAAATTAGTACTTAATTTTTGGATTTTACTTGCAAAACAGGTTTGAACAGAATTATTTTTTTGATATGATGTTTATAAGGTGGAAGGAAAAACACACTAGAGTTAATCATAATAGCACAGCTAATAATGTTACATTATACTACAGTAGCATGTATCTTAGCTATTTAAAGAACTTGGTTAAGAGTCACTATATGAGGTTAAAACAGTTAATCAGTGTGGTTGAGAAAATGTATATGATGTTAAAACGGTTTAGTTTACATGATAACATTTGAATCAAGGTTATCCAGAAAAATTATCTGCACACACATTCTAGCTACTGGTACTGTTTCAGCACCTTCTTCTCTCAAGCCAAATGCAGATTGGGTTACATTGATACCGTTAGTGTATATTATATAAAGTAAGCCACTATTCAGGTATTGATGGTTGGTCAAGACATTTTTGCTCTTGCTGTGGAGGGGTCATGTTTTGAGAATAAAAAGGGTAAAAACATTATGAGTATGTTGAAAAATATGATGTACTTATTGATGACAAGAAAATAAGGCCCTCGGATTCATTAGCACCTATTCCAAGTGTACACTACGTGTACACCATTCTGAGTGAACAGACAACACAAGAATAACTTGTACCTCCTTCCACTTAATATCCTTTTTCCAGCTGATTTTCTTCCAGCCTTAAATATCAAGAGGGATTCATTAAGGTTACTGTAGAACAGAGCGTGTGTATGTACCTGTAAAGAGCATTTCCAGTTGTAAGCACGGGCATATAAATAGTGAGCACGTGCAGGCAGCAGTGCCATTTTGAGAGAACAGCCAGAGTGTTAGCATGTGTGAGTGAAGTAGTCAGTCTGTTTATAAGTTTATTTAAGTTTAATTCACAAAGCCTCATTCCTGATGTGTTTGTTTGCAATAAAACTGCTTGAACTGAACCCGTAACTGCTTGTCTGTTTTATCCTGACTGGACGAGCGACATGGGTTCAGAACTGGGATTAAGAGAGCAATTTCTTCAAGCCATGAATTGCAGAGTTGAAGGTGAAGGCAGATTGAGTTGGTTGAGTGAAATGGAGCTCAGACAAACAAAAAGGGCCAGAAACAAACTCAAGGTAACCAGAACTTGCACAAATGATTTATTTTGCCAAGAAAATAAAATGTAGCACTTGTAAGGCACATGCATTATTAATCAAACAAGTAGCACAAAAACATATTATTATTCAAAAGAAAGGCAGAAAATGCATTATTAATTAGATTAAATGTTCAAAACTATGATATTTGATAAAACTAGCAGAAATATTCATGTGGAGCTCAGAATTACCCTTGGTTTGCATAATGAGCATGTTTAAAGTAAAACCGGCATAAGAAAAGTATAATGAGCATGATAAGAGATTAAAATGGCGTAAAGAGTACAATAAAAGGGCAAAATAAGCTTATAAAGCAAGGCAACTGCATGTGTTTTAGTAAAAACCTGTGTTTTGGGCATAAACTATTATTTCACATTGGTCAAAGCCATTCAAAGCATAACTATAGTTGTTTGAAGTATCTCAGAGTGTGCAAAGTATTTGTAGAGTGTGTGCTTTATTATGGTACAGTTATTTGCTGGGTGCAAAGTAGTTATATTGCAAAGTGCAGTCAAAGTACAGCCATTTTGAAAGTTTCTTGTGCTGTGTCATTTATTCACAGATTGCCACCATTTTAAAGTGTTTCTTATACTGCACATAGTAATTTCGCAAAGTACAGCTGTTCTGAAGAGTTTCTCTGCAGTGGGTTCTACTTCAAAACATTGAAAACACATAACATCTAGTTTCAAAACAGCGAGACCATAAGATCAAAAATTCAAAACATCTTAAACTCATAACATCGAATCTCACATCAAAAACTACAAAGCAAATATAAATAGCATCCTCTCCACCTATAACAATACCAAATGAAAAAACACACTTTTTACTACATTTCTGCAGGGGGTGGCAAGGTAAATTAAAGTTATCAACTCCAAGATGGCACTGCAGTGGGAAAAAGTTAATTTCCTAACTCCACTGTATCGCGATCACCATAAAGAATGTACATATAATGTCTAAATCACTTACCTGTATGGCCTAAAAAGATGTACCGAGTGGCATAATAAACACAATATATAGAGTAACAGAATAAACTATAACACTTACAAGCTTGATACACTACTCAATTTTATACATTTTTGATATTGTGAAATTCGATATTATGAGTTTTAGATGTTTTGAATTTTCGATCTAATTGTCTTGCTATTTTGAAATTAGATATTATGAGTTTTCAACATTTTGAAGTGAAACCGTGCTGTGTACAGTTTAATTGCAAAGTGCATTCATTTTAAAGTGTTTCTTACTCTGAGCTTCTTCTGCTGTGTACAGTTTATTCACAAAGTGCAGTCATTTCAAAGAATTTCTTACAGTAATAAGGAGTGGTTTCGCAAAGTACAGTGACTTTAAAGTGTTGTGCTATGGAGACCTGTTTGGCAAAGTGCAGTTATTTCAAAGAGTCTGTTGTGCTAGTGGGCATAATTACAAATTCTGGCATTAAGTTCTGGCAGGTTTATATGTGTGTGTGTGTTTGTATATAATTCCAAGCATCTTTACTACTGTGTGTCGATATGGCAAAGGCATTTTGCAGGCCAAGTCCACTTGTGGTTGATCATAATATAGCAGAGAATTGGACAGTATCTGAGCAGAAATATTGTATTTTCATACAAGCATCTTTTCCTGACAAAGATGCATGTACAAGGGCATTCATTTTGCTTAACTTAGCTGGGTCAGAGGCCAGTGAAAGAGAGAGTTTGTGCATGCACCAGCAGTATATGTATGTAAGGGAGAAAAACACCATATTGTGGTACCGGCTGAATCAAGAGAGGACCCTGAGTGCTTGAAACATAAGCTTAGAGAAATGTGGATCCCCCAGTCAAATGTTACATTAGAGAAGCACTTATTTTATACAAGAGACCAAAAGCCAGGCAAAACTTTTACAGCTTATATCACTGATTGAGAAATGAGGCTAAAATGTGGAGATTTGATGACTTGAAAGATGAGTTAATAAAGGACAGGCTTGGGTGTGGAGTTAATAGTGCTACAGTGAGAAAGATTTTGCTTTGTGACAGTGATTTAGCATTGAGCAAACCCACAGAGATTTGTCAAATTCATGAGCTCACAGAAAGGAATACCAATATGCTTGCAAGTGATAAGAGCATGGTTTCAGCAACCTCTTGAGCAACCATAGACAGCATGCAGCACGTGGCAAGCAGAAGCAGGTCTAAGCACAAGGCAGCTGCAACCTCTGTGGGGTTTCCTGAGAAAGCCCGTAACTTTCTAGCAAGTTCTAAGACTAGCTCAGTAAAAAGGACAGCCTCAGTACAGTACAAGGGTGAGTCAGCAAAATTCAAGTCAAGTCTTATTATTAACTGTCGTAATTGTGGTGCCAGTCATGAATCTAAAAGAGAAAAGTGTTTAGCATTTGGTCAGCAATGCCACAAGTGTAAAACATGGAACGACTTTCAAAAGCTTTGCAAATCAAGCAAGCCTCATTCAGTTATTAAGAAAGGTCACTCAAAAAAGCGAGTTGATCATGTAGAAAGCTGCAGCCCTACTTTCTATGTAGATGGTATATCAGTGGTTGGTGAAAAGGTTAATGCAGTAGATTTGTTGGCAAAGAGTGAAGTATTTTGTACTGTCCTGATCAATGGTAAACTCACGGAGCTCAAAGTAGACACTGGTACAAAGTGCAATGTAATGTCAGCAGAAACATTTGCTAGAGTGAGAGCTGGTGAGCAACTTAATTTGGTTAATTGTGTGAAGCTTGCTGCTTATGGAGGTAAATAGTTTCAAACTGAAGGCACAGTAGTGCTTTCATGCTATTCATCTGGGAACAGTTACAGCTTGCACTTTTATGTAGTCAGAAGACTTGTGCAATCATTATTAGGTCTCAGAGACAGTTTAAGAATGAAACTGCTTTCTTTTACCAAAGAAGTACATCATGTAAGCACATGTCCCAGTTCCAACATCACTGATACTATTTTCTCAGAGTTTGCTGATGGAAACTGCTGATTTGGTATAGTGATATGTTACTCTGATTGTAGTGCACAGAGTCCTGGGTTCAAGACTGTGAAATGCATTGTGGTAATACAACATTTTTGATGACAAGCTAGGCAAATTTCCAGCTGTGTACTCCATAAAGGTAGACCCAGAGGTCAGGCCAGTTGTCAGACTAGCAAGAAGAGTTCCAATAGCTATGCAGGCTAAAGTTAAGGTTCAGTTAGACATAATGGTGCAGGAAGGTGTGATTTGTCCAGTCACAGAAGCAACTGTGTGGGTGTCTTCCATGGTATCTGCTCATAAGAAAAATTCAGATAAAATCAGAATATGCATTGACCCAGGAGACTTGAACAAGGCATTAAAAATACCTCATCATCCTATGTGTACAGTCGAGGAGATTGCCGTCCTTATGCCAAATGCCACTGTTTTTTCTGTGTTAGATGCAAAGAGTTAATTTTGGAAAGCAATGCTTGATCACAAATCTTCTATACTGACTACATTCAGTACCCCATTTGGTTGATACAGATTCCTCAGGATGCGTTTTGGAATAAATTCTGCCAGTGAAGTCTTGCAGTGTGCAATGGAGCAAATGTTTTCAGGCTACCCGTGTGCTATAATAGTCAGTGATTTACTGGTTGATGTAATGGTGAAGCAGAGCATGATAGAAACCTCAGGAAAGTTCTGGACAGAGCTCGTGAAGTGAACTTAAAGTTTAATCCTCTGAAATGTAAGTTCAGACTAGCAGAAGTTACCTATGTCGGTCATTTATATACCAGTACAGGCTTATAACCAGACCCTTCTAAATAAGCAGCCTTTTATGAGATGCCAGCCCTGGACAATGTCCAAGCTCTACAATGTTTTCCAGGTATGGTTAACTATTTGGGCAAATTATACTCTGACTTTAGTGAGTTATTACCACCTTTGAGAGAGCTGACATGCAAAAATGTTATCTGGTCATGGTTAGAACAACACACGAGAGCATTTGATAACCTCAAACAGCAAATTGCCAACCCATCTACACTGAGATACTAAGATGTCCACAAATCAGTAGTTCTTTCCTGTGATGCTTTAAAGTTTGGTCTTGGTGCAGTTATTTTTCAAGAGGGAAGACATGTTGCCTATGCAGCTAAAACTCTTAACCAAACTGAGATGCAGTATGCTCAAATTGAGAAGGAACTTTTGACATTTGTGTTCACATGTTCGAAGTTCCATGATTATATTTATGGCCAGGCTATCTAAATCAAAACTGATTACCAACCTCTAGTCCCTATTTTAAAGAAGCCTGTGCATTCATCTCCAGCAAGACTACAAAAAATGGTAGTCAGATTACAAGAGTACAATTTCAAAATGGTCTATACAAAAGGTAAACTTCTTTATCTGGCTGATACGTTATCCAGATCACCCAGAAATACCACAGAATAACTTGATGAAGAGGATTTTGACTATGATGTGATAGAAGTGCTTAATTCTTCTACCACGAGACTTGAAGAGCTGAGAGATCACACAAAGACTGATCCTATTTTGCAAAGCTTAAACACTTCATTAATGTAGGATGCCATCAAAGCAATTGTGTGTACTGCCAGAAGTGCAGCCTTACTTTCCATACAGAGATGAGATGCTGATGGAAGATGGTATCATTTTTAAATGTTACTAAGTTATTGTTCCTACTTCCTTACAACATGAATACATTCAGATTTTGCATCGTGGCCACCCAGGTTCCCATTCTACCAAAGGAAGGGTGAGAGGACTAGTATTTTGGTCTTGTCTATCAAAAGACATTGATAAAGCGCTTTCTTATTGTTCAGTATGCAACAGTACTAAACCGCATTTGCAAAAAGAGCCACTTCATCTAAGCCATATTCCTGAACTACCTTGGTCAACAGTAGCCACTGGCGTGCCAGGTGGAACAATCAGCATTACTTAGTGCTGGTAGACTCTTATTCAAACTGGTTTGAAATCGATTTGCTACCTAACCTAATGTCCAGTCCTGTTATCACTAAGATGAAACATCATTTCTCAGTCCACGGTAGTCCACACAAAGTTATTTCTGACAACAGTACCCAGTTTACCAGTCAATTGTTTCAGAAATTTGCAAAAGAGTGGGACTTTATCCATGTTACTTGTAATCCTGAATACTCACAGTCAAATGGTCTCACTGAACATGCAGTACAGAGTGCAAAGCAGTTACTAGAGAAGTCAAAGTATGACAATACCGATATCTTCTTGAATTTACTTAATCTCAGAAATATACCCCGTGACAACTTACTTGGCTCGCCTGCTCAGAGACTTCTCTCTAGGCAAATCAGAACAACCCTGCCTATCAGTTCTAATTTGTTGGTGTCTAATGCTAAAAACACCAGAGCAATCAGAGCTCAACTTTTTAAGAAGTGTTCCTTTCAGAAGTTCAGCTATGATAAAATGAGCAGATTTCTTTGTCTGTTAAAACAAGGAGAGCAAACAGTGAAAGGCTTTGATCGAATTGGTCAAGTGAGAGTTATATGTGCTGAGCCAAGATCCTACTTAGTGGAATCTGAGAGCACAGAATACAGGAGAAACCACAGGCATCTTTTTCCTGTATCAGAAACAACATTACAGCATCATACCTGTGATACACACTCTAGATCTCAGAGCAACTCTGACAATGTTCATACCGAAGAACATGTCTCAGTATCCATTCCCATTCCTGATGATGTCCCAGTTGTCCCCAAAGTTGAATATTCCTTGAAAACAGTTTCCATTACTAGATCCAATTCTGACTTTTATGTTATATGGCCAGGTCAAATTTCTAGACCTAGTGTAAAATACACAGGAACCTGAACATGATTGTTTTATATGTGTCTATTTTTGTATGATTGCATGTCAAAGAATTAGTTCTGTAGAATTGCATGTCAAAAGATCATTTCTGTGTAACTACATGTCATTGAACCAAATTTGTAGATTATTTTTAAAGGAGTTAGGAAAAATTTTCTTTAAGAAGCATTAATTTAATTGATTAAATAGTAGCCTTGAGGAGCAGTCCATTTTAAAAGAGTTAAATTAGGTAATAAAGTTTTTTAAGTTAATTAGAAATTTTTGATTTTGGTGTTAAAAAATTTGAAAAACAAATTGCCTTTTCCTTTTGAAGAAAACCAAAAATAGACTCATGTAACTTTCAAAAAAGTGGAAGTTCTAATGATTTGATCATTTGTAGGTTTATTAATTCCCTTTTTAATAGGAGAAGGCCAGTTTATTTTGTTTACACATGTTTCTTTGAAACCTCCTACTTAATTCATCAGGGCCCAAATGTTTAGAATGGATTGGGTCATATTTGGGACAATCAGGATCAGTAAGAGAATTTACTTCTGTTTTAATAAGGGGAAATGTAAATTTTTTTTCAAAGATTCAGTGAATTGATAGATTTGTCTTGGTAAATTTGAAACAGAAAGGAGAGTTAACTAGAGAATTCATGGGTAAATAATCCATGTAGAAGTTTCTAACTTTTGGTTAGCTAAGGCAACCGGGAATCTCCGGTCATGTCAAGAACCCCAGTGATATTTCAATTCAGCTGCCAAATTTAAGATACAAATTGATTCCCCAAATTGATGTAATGAGATAAACCACTCTTAACTGTCACAACTTAAAAGCACCGCAAGCACCAAAAGCCAATTGGGTTAAAATGGTGGCTTAAACAAATGTAAGAAAAAATTAAAATTAAAGCAAGTTCTAGATAAGAATAATTTGAATAAATCCTTCTTTTTTTTACAGATATTATCGATGGACAACTTTATCGTTCCCAGTGTTTGCAAAACAAAACGTTGTCAGAAACCTATTTCCAGTTTAAAGAATATTGGGATATACATTTTATTTAAAATTAACTTATGAAGAAACTTGCACCATGATACCAAAACTACTGAAAGGGAGGACGGCCAACTTGTAATCCTGACAGGAACATTATCAGCCACAGGAATCCCACTAAAAGATAACTTACCAATTCTAAACTTACAGGCATGATTTTACATTTCATTTGAATAAAAAGTGTTCCAAATTAGTCATTCAATATATGCCATGGATGTGAGCGACTAGACCAATACTTAAGGGGATGCATTAGCATGTTAATAAACTATGAGAAAAAGCCATTAACTGGGCCCTTTGAATTGCAAAAAATGTGAACGTTGTCAAATATCATTTAGCATTTTGAATCATTTTGGGGAAAATGTACCTGGACCAAATGATTCCCTTAGCAATCTGTAAAACATTTTAAAAGCAGTTGTTCCATGAGAGCTTGCAAACATGAAGAAATTTTAACAAAATCAGTCAACTTTTTGAAGAATTCAGCCATTTTAATGGAAAGAAAAGAAACTCAAGTTGATTAAATTTTAGGAAGATTTTAGACTAACAAAAAGAAAACAAGATTTAACAAATTTAAATGATCAGAGAATTGTAATATACAAAGGTGAATGTTTTATGAAAAAAATTTCAAGTTAAAAGGATAAAGGCCCGGTGAAATTGAGGGGTTAATTTTTTTTGGGGAAAATTTAAAATATAACCTAATGGAAGGAAAAGGGGCCCCCTAAAAAACAATCAGATCAGAAAAAAAAGGAAAAAAATAAAAGCCAAAACGGATAAAACCAAAAATTCTGGTCCGGTTTCCAAAGGAATTCTATCAACTCCCCGTTTAAATACCAAAATAATTTTAATCAACAGCAATTTAAAACAAATAATGGGTTTTTAAAGTCATTTTAACAAAAAAACCCTTTTAATCAAAAAAAAATTATTTATTTTTAAAATTATTTTTCCCCTAGAATTTTCCCTATAATTTCTACAAATAAAAATAAATAAAATTTCATGCCCCGGTGAAGATAAAATTATTATTAAGGGGGTTAATTCATTAAATTTAATTTAAAATTTATTGTAAAGGGAATAACACTTGAAAAAACATTACAATCCCCTTGCAAATAAAAATAACGGATTTTGAGGATTTTTTAAGCCCCCAAGATTATTTACTTTTTGGGGCTGTAAATTTTCTTTTAGAAATTTTCCCCTTTTTACCAAAAAAGATAAAGTTTTAACCCCCCTAAAAATAAAATTTGAAAAATTAAATCCCGGAAACAAACAATCTGATAAATGATCAGAGGATTTGGGGAAAAGAAAAAAAAGGGGGTGTTTTTTAAAAAAAAAAAGGGGGGGGGGGGCCCTAAATAAGAAGGAAACCAGGAAAAAAGGGAGGGTGAGGATACTATATGATAGTAAAAATCACAAGAAAAAAGAAAAGAAAATGAAAATGTGATAGAAGGGTAGAGGATTAAAAAAATAGAGGATGTACATGAATTCAAGATGATGAAGAAAATGAAATTTTTGGGCTTAGCATTATTGAGCTTAGAGCCCCTTTCAGACACAAAACCGGGAAATTACACTTCTGGTAGAGGGAGGGGAAATCAAATTTTTGTGTGACTCAGGGGGTTCAGGACCCTGATACATCCTTCCAAACTACCAGAAAATTCAGAATCACTGATTTCATATTAGTGAAAGCAGCTAATGGACAGCTGTATAGCCACTCTCCCACAACATAGCAATAACTGACCCCAGGGGGCCCCAAAAGCAAAATTTTGCGCAAAAAGCCCCGAATTTTGG